>NC_052171.1:0-301884 GCF_902713615.1 Scyliorhinus canicula
ATCCATGCGATATACAGCTACCAACATCAGCACACCATGAGTACAGACATGAGATACGCCGGTACAACATAAGTGACAGCAGAAGAATATACCGGTCAACAGCACAGGCACCAGCAGTACAGCCATGAGACATACCGTTCCAAGTTCACCGCCACCAAGAGTACAGCCATGAAGTATACAGGTACCAACATCAACGTCACCAACAGTATAACCATGAGACATACAGGTACCAATACGTCCGACACAGCAGTACAGACATGAGAGATACTGGTAACAACACTGGCAACAGCAGTACAGCCATGATATACAGGTACCAATATCACCGACAACAGCAGTACAGCCATGAGATATACAGGTACCAATATCACCGACATCAGCAGTACAACTGAGATATGAAAATCGCTTATTGCCACAAGTATGCTTCAAATGAAGTTATTGTGGAAAAACCCTAGTCGCCACGTTCCGGCGCCTTTTCAGGGATGCTGGTACGGTAATTGAACACTGCTGCTGGCCTGCCTTGGTCTGCTTTCAAAGCCAGCAATTTAGCGCTGTGCTCAACAGATCTACAGATATGCCGGACATCACCAGCAACAGCAATACAGTCATGAGATATACCGGTAACAACATCACTGACAACAGCAGTACAGACATGTGATATACCAGCACCAATATCACCGACAACAGCAGTACAGAGACATGAGATATACCGATAACAACATCACTGACAACAACAGTACAGCCATGGATATACCGGTACCAAGTTTACCACCAGCAGCAGTATAACCACGAGACACACCGTACCAACAGCAAAGACACAGGTAGACTATCATCAGCCATAGAGGGACCAACAGTGTCACCGTCCAGCAGCAACAAACCCAGTGACCTAAATCATTCACATTGGTGGAACCAGACACTCCTTCACCAACTGCACCAGCACAAAATCCCAGGAAATCAACACCTCAAATAGGAACTGCTGTGACAGAAATAACACTGACATCGACCGCATCCGTGCGATCCGCATTCAGTTACAAATCTCCATCTCAGAGTGGTTTTGTTTGTTAATGGATTGTGGTGAACCATTAGATTCATATGTGCAATCAGGTAGTGATGTTTAAATCCTTTGATTCTTTTTTGTTGTTGTCAGCATTAAATTAATAAATAGTACACTGTAATTTTCCAGTGATTTGTTTCAAAATTTAAAAAGACAGTTTCTTCCCCAGAGTACAATAAAGTAGCCGTGTGAGCAACGCTACATTTGGAATTTAATTGTTCAATAAATAGAATTGACTGAAGGACATCCCTAAACTTGTGTGAGATATATCTTATTCTGAAGAACACAATTAAATGGCGAATACTGTTTCTTACTTGATCAACTAATATGGTCTGATTTGTTTTGTAGGCAACATTCAAATCAATATCAGACATCAATATTCTACAACGAGAACGGCTGTTGAAATTATTGTTTGTGTTGAATTTCAGAAATAAGTATTATTCAATGGTAACGCAACTTCCATATTCCGGAGGGGAATCTCTCAGCATATAAAGGAATGACATTCCGAATACCTAGATTCAATGTGTTCACGGAATTTATGTTCAGTAATAAGAGGCTCTTACTTGACATTTAAAATGAATCATCCAGTTCAAAAGGTTGAGAAAATATCACCTAATTCTTGCTACTTTGGTGTTCCTGGTAAGTGATTACAACCGTTCGAGGTTTTTTGAACTGCAATCCGGTTTTATTCGCTGACTAATAATTCTTGTCTAACAATTGTACAGAAGCTGATTGATGATAAGAAATAACAGAATGTGCAGGAAATCAGTTATGTAACAAAATTTCCGATCTAGATCAATGGAGGCTGCATCTAATGCCGCAAACACTTAAAATAGAATTAACAAATATACCTGAGCACCAAAAGTTAGAAGTCAAACCGTTTACTGATTTTTGTCCTTTGTCTCTTACTACTCTACTGGACAAACGTCTGAAGAGTGTGTGTTCTTTGTAATTACCTCACTTAGACTATTTCAGATATCTGAACCCACAACAAATTGCCTGTGAAGCGCTTCAGGGAACGGAGGCTTCTCGCCTTTCCCCAGGAACCTTATATCTAATGACCTCCAACGGACAAAACAGTTTGTGCATGATTAATTGATCGGTTTAGCAGCAGTGAATACAATGCACATCCATACGCTATCCATATCCTATTACTAAGATCTTTTAAAACGTAAATGGGGCTTAACACATTGGATTAGGTATTTATTTCTTGACCTGATCGCCCTCAGCATGTTTTTTGAATGCGTTTTTAACTCATGGACATGTTTTAAACACAAGTGCACCTCTTGGCTGTATCGTGTCACCTCTTGCCTTTCACATCTGGATGTAAATAGACTTATCAGTGATAGGCAGCATGGTTTTGCGCAGGGAAGGTCATGTCTTACAAATCTAATAGAATTCTTTCAGGAAGTGACACAGTTAATTGATGAGGGAAGGGCTGTAGATGTCATATACATGGACTTTAGTAAGGCGTTTGATAAAGTTTCAAATGGCAGGTTGATGGAAAAAGTGAAGTCAGATGGGGTTCAGGGTGTACTAGCTAGATGGATACAGAACTGGCTGGGCAACAGGAGACAGGGAGTAGTGGTGGAAGGGAGTGTCTCAAAATGGGGAAGGGTGACTAATGGTGTTCCACAGGTATCCGTGCTCGGACCACTATTGTATGTGATATACATAAATGACCTGGAGGAAGGTATAGGTGGTCTTATTAACACGTTTGCAGATGATACTAAGATTGGTGGAGTTGCAGATAGCGACGAGGACTGTCAGAGAATACAGCTAAATATAGACAGATTGGAGAGTTGGGCAGAGAAATGGCAGATGGAGTTCAATCCAGGCAAATGCGAGGTGATGCATTTTGGAAGATCAAATTCAAGAGCGAACTATATGGTCAATGGAAGAGTCCTGGGGAAAAGTGATGTACAGAGAGATCTGGGAGGTCAGGTCAATTGTACCCTGAAGGTGGAAACGCAGTTTGATAGAGTGGTCAAGAAGGCATACAGCATGCTTGACTTCATCGGGCGGGGTATTGAGTACAGGAGTCGGCAGGTCATGTTATAGTTGTATAGGACTTTGGTTAGGCCACATTTGGAATACTGCTTGTTTCTGGTCGCCACAGTACCAGAAGGATGTGGATGCTTTAGAGAGGGTGCAGAGGAGGTTCACCGGATGTTGCCTGGTATGGAGGGTGCTAGCTATGAAGAAAGGTTGAGTAGATTAGGATTGTTTTCATTGGAAAGACGGAGGTTGAGTGAGGACTTGATTGTGGTCTACAACATTATGAGACGCATGGACAGGGTGGATAGCAAAAAGATTTTTCCAAGATTGGGGTGTCAATTACAAGGGGTCACGATTTCAAGGTGAGAGGGGGAAAGTTTAAGGGAGATGTTCGTGGAAAGTTTTTTACGCAAATGGCGGTGGGTGCCTGGAACGCTTTGCCAGCGGAGCTGGTAGAGGCGGGCACGATAGCATCATTTAAGATGTATCTAGACAGATATATGAACGGGCGGGGAACAGAGGGAAGTAGACCTTGGAAAATAGGAGACAGTTTTAGACAAAGTATCTGGATCGACGCAGGTTGGGAGGGTGGAAGGGCCTGTTGCTGTGCTGTAATTTTCTTTGTTCTTTGTTCTTTGTTCTTTCCACGAACACCAACGAGATGCGAATCAAATGAACTGACACCTATTTATTTAAGTTTGCAGTTGATTTTACTTTGATGGGATTCTATACTATTACATTTTATTAAGCTTTTTCTGTTCTGCTCCGTTCTATTCCATTCCATACCATTGCAGGGTATTCTGGGTCAGCACAGTAGCATAGTGGTTAGCACAATTGCATCACAGCTCCAGGATCCCAGTATCGATTCCCGCCTTGAGTCGCTGTCTGTACAGAGTCTACATGTTCTCCCCGTGTGTGCGTGGGTTTCCTCCAGGTACTCCAGTTTCCTCCCACAGTCCAACGATGTGCAGGTTCGGTTGATTGCCATGCTAAATTGCGCTCAGTGTCCAAAATGGCTCTTAATGTTGGGTGGGGTTACTGGGTTATGGGGACAGGGGCGGTGTGGGCTTGCGTCGTGTGCTCTTTCCAAGAGCCGGTGCAGACTCGAGTGGCTTCCTTATGCACTGTAAATTCTATGATTCATTCCATTCCATTCTATTCTCTCATTTTCTATTCCATTATATTCCATTCCACTCTATTCCTTTCCATTCCATTCTATTCAAATCTCGTCCATTCTATTCCATTTCAATTAGAAATGCGCGAAGTGTAAACCATTGTCCAGAGTGAAATATCTGACCCCAGTCAACGTGTTTTGTTTGGCGTCTTTTACGAGGTAAAATTGTACTTAGTGTGTTTCATCAAGAAGACTGGAACACCTGTCTCCATTAACAATTTATTGCAGGTAGTACATTTCGGTGTATAACTGTAGTGAGTTTATATCTATAATATCTGATGCCAGTGACAATTCATTTTTTTAAAGGTATCTGGCAGTACACTATTATACCGAGTTGAGACTAATAACCAGACTGGATTGTGTTACTGCAATGACAATGTACTGTTGAATGTATCTGTCAGTGTGGGATTATAGTGACTGTGGGTCAAACACCAGCTTGCAATTTGTGACATAGCGTGTCATTTTAGCGGGCTGGTTTAGCTCACCAGGCTAAATCGCTGGCTTTTAAAGCAGGGCAAGCAGCACGGTTCGATTCCCGTACCAGCCTACCCGGACAGGCGCCGGAATGTGGCGACTAGGGGCTTTTCACAGTAACTTCATTGAAGCCTACTCGTGACAATAAGCGATTTTCATTTCATTTCATTTCATTTTCATTCAATATGTGAAGGCATACTCTCTGAAGGAACGCCAACGGGAGAGGCACATACCAAAGGTGAATAGTTGGTCTAAATGTTCAGCTGTTCCTCTCTATTAGACAATGCGCATTCGGCATAATTCTGCACTGAAAGACATACCCTGTAAAATATGGTAATTATTTGCAGCTCGTCCAGTAAATACTCAGCACAATTCTATAGTGACAGAATTAACTGCGAGGAATTAAGGGCGACGGGGAAATGCTGGTAGGTGGAGTTGAAATGCCCATCAGCCATGATTGAATGGCGGAGTGGACTCGATGGGCCGAATGGCCTTACTTCCACTCCTATGTCTTATGGTCTTATGGTCTTAAACTCCCCATAAAGTATAGCAATTCAGGTCAAGTTATATTGTTCCCGTTCGGAATGCACAATCCGTGCATCACTGCACTGGCAGTTGCACCCCCAGCAAAGAATGACCATTCGGGTCAATGTTTTCACTTTGGTGAGTAACTCTTGTGCAGTTCAATTCTACACTTACAGTTCATCCCTGTAAAACATTATGCTTGGGGTCTGTTTTTCCCACTGTGATTAATGACGCATATTCATTACAATCTACACTGGCAGTGACGCGCTGGAATACATACTCACTGGCGTTATCGTGTCAGCATTTGATAGTAGTTCTTTCACATATGATTTATTCTGAGACGCTATGTCACGAATTACAGCAGTTTGGAAGTTTACAGGAAGTCTGATGTAAAATCTAAGGATTTTATCTCGTGAGGAAATGTAATTAAATATTTTACAGGGATAAATTTTCAGTGTACAATTATACTGTGTGTGCATCACTGAAATAATGTACACTCTTGGTCCAATGAGCTCAAATCAGTGGGGGCACATTTCAATGGAGAAATATACTGAATGCGTATCAATTACCAAAGCATCTGAACCCAATGACGTTGCTTTGTTTGAAATATGTATTCCTGAACAATGGCCTGAATTTTTGTCACGAATCCTGTTGGAATGCATCACGCCACCAACCATATATTACTGGGCGTATCTGTTAGTGTAGAATTTCACTAAGTATGTGAAATTTAGCAGAGTGAATTACCTGACCTCTATCAGCGCGCAGCAACGGGTCCATCGGTGTCAACTTGCAATGACCACGTAATTACAGAATATCCAGAATGGGATACCTGAGCTCACTGAATATGTTTAATTCATTCATGCGATATTGGCGTCATGAATGAGGCAACGATTTCACTGTGAGCTTCCCCATCCATCATCACCTTCAGCCCATGTCTATTTCTATGAGTTTATTTTAATGTCTGCTATCAATCTCTTTTTCTCCATCATTGTTCTTCCCCGCTCCACCCCCTACAAACACACTCCGTTTGGGCCAACTGTTCCTAGTTGTCCTTTAACACACTGCTCAGGTTTGCTCAACCATTGACAAATTCTAATCTATTTCTTTGCCACTCTCAGTACGCTGTTCGCCCTTTTCACCGAGATTAGCATTGTTTTGTCTTCTGTCCTCGACATATTTGCTGAACCCAACATATAGCTGGCTCTCTATCCAGCCCCACCGCTCCCCGGCCCCTTCCCAGAGAATACATCTGACCCCATTTCCAATTAGCTCTCGCTTTGACAAAGGGTCATCCCGACTCGAAACGTTTGCTTCAGTATTTTGTGGTTTTGTTTTGGGTTTCCCGTGAATTGCCCATTCACAGTTACCTTGGGACTTCGGAAGTTCATATCACTTCGACACCAGAAGTTAATGTTGCTACTCCTCTGGTTCAGTACGGTGTTGTTGCAGGAGAAGTTTCAGGAATTTCAGTGAAGGAACAGCGATTTCGTACGAAGCAGAGATGTTTAGTGGTTACGAGGGGAACTTCAAGGTGATTTCCCCCATTTATTTCCATATCTAATAATCCATTAATCATTATTAGTGTGACAGGTAGGCTTCCAAGAACACTGCAATTAAGTTACTGTGAACAGACCCCAGTCGCCGCATTCCGGTGCCTGTTCGGGCACACTGAGGGAGAATTCAGAATGTTCAATTCACCTAACAATATGTCTTTTAAGACTTGTGGGAGGAAACCGGACCTACCGGAGAAAACCCACGCAGTCACAGGGAGAACGTGCAGACTCTGCGCAGACGGTGACCCAAGCCGGAAATCGAACCTGGTACCATGGCCCTGTGAATTCAGTGCCAACCACAGTGCTACCATGTCGCATGGGGCCTTCTGTCTGTCACTAACCAGAGTGGAATGAATACCTCAACCCAGCAAACATATATTACTGGGAGTTGACGTTCATGTTAATTTGTCATCAATGGAGAGGGGGGTGGGAACAAGAATGTGAGACGAGACGGTGTAATAACTGAAGGGGGAATAGAGAACCAAAATTAAAGAACAACATCACCCTCAGGTAGAGCAAAAAAGGTGACAACTGTGAAAAGGGAGGTGGTCAATGCAGGATTGAGGTTGTTGTACCTAAATGTGCGAAGTATATGAAACAAGATAAATGAGCTTGTTGCGCACATTGAAATTGGCCGCTACGATGTTTTGGGCATCACAGAGACGTGGCTGCAAGGGTATCAGGGCTGGGATCCAAGGATATATGACCTATCGAAAGTACAGGCAGATTGGCAAATGTGGCGGGGCTGCATTGTTAGTAAGGAATAAAGTTAAATCGATAGCAAGGAGCGAAATAGGATCAGAAAGCATAGAATCTCTGTGGGTAGAGTTGAGGAATGGCAAAGGTAAAAATACCCGAATGGAAGTTATGTACAGACCCCCTAGCAGCAGTAAGAATGTGGGGCATAAAATTAATCTGGAGATAGAAAATGCATGTAAGAAAGGCAGTATTAGAATAATCGTAGTGGACTTCAATATTCAGGTGGACTGGGAAAATTAGGTTGTTTATGTATTCCAAGAAAATGAATTTCTGGAAAGTCTAAGAGATGGTTTTTGGATCACCTTGTGACAAAACCTACGAAGGAACAGGCAACTATTGATTTGATGTATAATCAGATAGAATTGATTTGGGAACATAAGGTGAAGGAACCGGTCGAGAACAGTGATCACAATATGATTGAATTTACCTTGCAGTTTTAGACGGAGAAGCTGGAGTCAGCACTAACGGTATTACAATTAAATAAGGGCAGCTACAAAGATATGAGGGAGGAGCTGGCCAGAGTTAATTGGAAAAGGAGCCTAGCAGGGAAGACAGTGGAACAGCAATGACAGGGATTTTTGGGGTGATTCGAGAAAGACAACATAAATTATCGTAAGGAGGAGGAAACACGGTCAGGGAAGGATAATGCTGACGAAGTAAGTCAAGGACAGCATAAAAGCTAAAGAAAAAGCATACAAAGTGGCGAGGATTAGTGGGAATCCAGTGGATTGGGAAGCCTTTAAAAGCGAGCATAGGACAACTAAAAGAGCAATAAGAAGGAGAAGATGAGGTATGAGTGCAAGCTCGCTAGTAGTATAAAGAAAGGTTGGAACAGTCTTTTTCAATACATTAAAGATAAGAGAGCTGCAAAAATAGACATTGGACAACTGAATAATGTGGCTGGAGAAGTAATTATTGGAAACAAAGAAATAGCAGATGGAGATGGGCTGGGCAGCACAGTAGCATTGTGTATAACACAATTGCTGCACAGCTCCAGGGTACGAGGTTCGATTCCGGCATGGGCCACTGTCTGTGCGGAGTCTGCACATCCTCCTCGTGTGTGTGGGCTTTCTCCGGGTGCTCTGGTTTCCTCCCACAGTCCAAAGATGTGCAGGTTAGGTGGATTGGCCATGATAAATTGCCCTTAGTGTCCAAAATTGCCCTTAGTGTTGGGTGGGGTTACTGCGTTATGGGGATACGGTGGAGGTGTTGACCTTGGGTAGGGTACTCGTTCCAAGAGCCCGTGCAGACTCGATGGGCCGAATGGCCTCCTTCTGCACTGTAAATTCTATGATAAGACTGAATTGTTACTTTGCATCAGTCTTCACGGTGGGACACCCCAATGGGATGCCAACGCTCCAGGAGAACCATGGGACAGTTGTGAATGACCAATTAATGAGAAGATCCTGGGGAAACTGAAAGATCTGAAGGTGGATACATCACCAGGAGCGGATGCAGTACATCCCAGGGTTCGCAAAGAGATATCTCCGGTCGTTGTGGAGCCTTTGTTGTTGATATTTCAGGAATCATTGGAGGCAGGAGGGGTCACAGAGGGACTGAAAGTGGCTAATGTAACACCACTGTTTAAGAACTGAGGGAGGCAGAAGACGGGAAATTATAGGCCGGATAGCCTGGCTTTGGTCATTGGAAAAATGTTACAGTGCATTATTAACGATGAGATCGCGGAGTACTTGAAAGTGCATGATAAAATAGGACTGAGTCAGCACAGCTTCATCAATGGGAGGTCATGTGTGACAAATCACACATTTGCTGAAGGGCAGCACGGTAGCATTGTGGATAGCACAATCGCTTCACAGCTCCAGGGTCCCAGGTTCGATTCCGGTTTGGGTCACTGTCTGTGCGGAGACTGCACATCCCCGTGTGTGCGTGGGTTTCATCCGGGTGTCTCGGTTTCCTCCCACAGTCCAAAGATGTGCAGGTTAGGTGGATTGGACATGACAAATTGCCCTTAGTGTCCAAAATTGCCCTTAGTGTTGGGTGGGGTTACTGAGTTATGGGGATAGGGTGGAGGTGTTAACCTTGGGTATGGTGCTCTTTCCAGGAGCCGGTGCAGGTTCGATGGGCCGAATGGCCTCCTTCTGTACTGTAAATTCTATGATAATTCTATGAAACCTGTTAGAGTTCTTTGAGGACGTAACAAGGGAAATTAGACACAGCACCAGTTGTAGGTGATTTATTTAGATTTCCAGAAGGTCTTTGACAAATGCCGCATAGGAGACTGGTAAATGAGTTCAGAGCCCATGTTGTAAAGGGTAAGATCCTGGCATCGATAGAGAATTGGCTGATTGGCAGAAGCCAGAGAGTGGGGTTAAAGGTGACTTTTTCAGGAATGTTGCGGGGACTACTGGTGTGCGTCATAGTTCGGTGCTGTGACCTCAAATCTTCACAATATACAATAATGATCTGGAAGAAGGAACTGAAGGCACTGCTGCTAAGTTGCAGATGATACAAAGATCTGTACAGGAGCAGGTAGTATTGAGGAAGAAGGCGGGATGCAGAAGCATTTGGACAGGCTCGGAGAGTGGGCAAAGAAGTGGCAGATGGAATCCAATGTGGAAAGTGTCAGGTTACGCACTTTGGATGAAGGAATCAAGGCATACACTATTTCCAAATGGGAAGATGCTTAGGAACTCAGAAGCACAAAGGGACCTGGGAGTCCTTGTTCGCGATTCTCTTAAGGTTAACGTACAGGTTCAGTCGGCAGTTAGGAAGCCAAATACAATGCTAGGATGCATGTCGAGAGGCTATATACCTCTGAGGCTATATACGGCTCAGGTTAAACTCAATACGGAGTATTGTGAGCAGTTTTCAGCTTGGAATATAAGAAGGATGTGTTGGCCTTGGAAAGGGTCCAGAGGCGGGTTCACAAGAATGATCCCTGGAATGAAGAGTTTGTCGTATGAGAAGCGGTTGAGGACTCTGGGTCTGTACTGGTTGGATTTTAGAAGGGTGGGGGCGGGGTACGTATTGAAAATTACAGTATACTGCGAGGCCTGGATAGAGTGGATTGGGAGATAATGTTTCCTCTTGTAGGAAAACTAGGTGCCGAGGACACCATCTCAGACTAAAGGGACGATCCTTTAAAACAGAGATGAGGAGGAATATCTTCAGCCAAAGGGTGGTGAATCTGATGAACTCTTTGCCGCAAAAATCTGTGGAGGCAAAACCACTGAGTGCCTTTAGGACAGAGGTAGATAGATTGATGATTATATGGGGATCAGGGGTTCTGGGGAGAAGGGCGGAGAATAGATTGAGAAAATATCAGCCAGGATTGAAAGGCGGAGAAGACTCGATGGGGCGAGTGGGCAAATTCTGCTCCAATATCTCTTGTGTTACTGGTCTTATACACTGTTTAAAAACACATACATTAGACACATATATTCTCCCTGACCAGTCGCGCAACTCCGCCATCGTTTTTACATCCCCCTCTATCCCGCCTGAAACATCTAAATCCTGGAACGTATAGCTGCCAACCCTGTCCTTCTCTCAATCAGGTCTCTGTAATGGCAACAACATCATAGTTCCAAGTATATTTAACTGCTGTCAATGAATCTTTCCGGCACCTGCATCTCTCCTAAGTGCATCCACTGCTGCTCCAACCGAACCATGTGGTCTGTGAGGAGCTCCAGTTTGGTGCACTTTCTGCAGATGAAGCCATCCTGGACGCTGGAAAACCTCCCGGACCTGCCACATCTCACAGTAAGCACTGCACCCCTCTAATTGACATTGCGTCAATTAATTAGTAAATATTTTTTTAAGTTGCTGTTAAACTATATGTATTCTAGCACAAGATTTCTACTGGAACGTGAAAGCTAAATACAGTACTTTCCGATCTCCCGCTTAGATACCCCTCTAAGATATAATTAAGTAATATGTGTAATTAGTTGAAAAATGCTTAATTTTCAAATTTAGTGCAGATTCCCAACCAGTCCATCAGGTCACAGCTTTGCTGTGATGTCACCCCCCCCCCCCCCCCACACACACACACAATTTGAAAAGATAATAAAAATAAGAATGAATAAAAATCACTTACCTTCCCAGGTTCTCAGATGCTGTCTGGTCCTCTCACTGCAGATTAAAAGTTACAAGACAGAAGAAAGGGAGAGATCACAACAGTCGGGAAAAAGCACCTTCTTCCACTTGCACCGAATTACCAAGTTCAAAATTTCCACTCTGGATCTGTCTCACTCCGGCTTTGTCTCCTTCACTGCGCAAAGCAACGAACAAGAGTCATACATATTGTTGCTGAGGTATGAACATGACCTTGGCTTGTGTGAACATCGACAAGGAAATCTGCTGCAGATTATTGTGCAGTATTGCCGCCTTTTAATCTTTATCATCTGTAACCATTTCATTGTATTTACATGCATGGGATCGTTATCTATATCTCTGACAACACATTATCTCATATTCTTTTGGGTTATTATCATATCCATGTTTCAAATGCCCTGCTTCCCCTTGTTTTACAACACTCATGCACATACACACTCACACACACAGACATACACACACACATATATACACACATAAACACACACACACACACATACACATACATACGCACATTCACACACATACACACACACACGAACATAGAACATACAGTTCATCAGGAGGCCATTCGGCCCATCGAGCCTGCACTGACCCACTTCCATCCTATCCCGTAATCCAATAACCCCTCCTAAACGTTTTGGTCACTGAGGGCAACTGATCATGGCCAATCCACCTAACCTACATGCCTATGAACTGTTGGAGAAAACCGGCGCACACGGAGGAAATCCTTGCAGACAAGGGGAGAGCGTGCAGGCTCCGCGCATACAGTGACCCAGCGGGTAATCGAATCTGGGACCCTGGCGCTGTGAAGCGACAGTACTATCCACTTGTGCTACCGTGCCGCGCGACACACATACACACAATATGCACAGACAGACACATATATAATCACACATACACACACATACACATACATAAACACACATAGATAAACACACAAATAGACACACACATACAAACACACACAGGCACACTCACGTGCACATCACCCACGCAGCCACCACTCCCGAAATTCCCACCAGAGAGGATTCTAGTCTGACGCCTTTAATTGCAAGGCTGCTGAGAGTGATTTACAGTCAAGGAAACATTTATATTTTGTAGCCACCTAAGATGGACACTGGGCTAACACAATGGAGAACTGCTGAGACTGCAGGGAGAGAACAGTTAGCCAGGACAAGCAGTCTGCAAGGCTAATTAGCATTCTGCACGTAGCAAAACTAGTTTATGGCCAGGTGGAAGATCTCAACCAAAGGTGTAAATAGCAAAACGCTTTGCATAGTAATGAGACAATCCAGATCTGGGCACACACAATAGCAACATTTGGTTTTGAATGGATACTTTGAGTGGACGCCCAGACGAAACGGCACCAGAAGTATCCATCACAAAAGACCCTAGAGACCGCCCCACCCATCGAGAAGAGACCCTCAGATTGGGGGATTTGTAAGACATCGATTGGGAAATGATCCAATCGATACATGGCAGGTAAAGGCCCGCCCCGAAAAGGCACGAACATTGGGGGCCCTATAAAGATAGACCCCGCACATGGTTCTGTCTGTTTTGCTCCGGCTCCGCTGTTTTTGTGCTCCGGCTTGGACTGCTGTTTTGACTTCGACCCAGATCTGCTGTTGTATCCTGACTCCGACTCCAGCCGTTGATCCTGTCTCCCATCACCAGCCGTTGAGCACCAGCATCGTTCAGTAAGTGCCAAAACGACGCTCGCTACGTGAACCCAGCATTGCTATACATTAATCGACTAGTAACGAACAGAAGGTGCAGCCCAGAAAGGAACAAGGCCTTGTCCCCTGACCTGCGGGTTCCTACTTAGATAAGTATTTAGTCGGTTAATAGTAGAAATAGGTATTAGTCTTTAGCGTATGCATGCGTATTTATTATATTTGTATAATAAATATTGATCGTTGGAACTTACTAATCGGTGTATAGTTTTATTACTTTGAACCTGACCTTGAAATACTTGTGAGGTGTCTATATACGGCACCTGGCGACTCCGAGCTGAAAATACACACACAGAGCTGTAGCAGTGTTAAGCACACGGCCTTTAAACGGAGGCGTGTTAATACACTCCAATAAACGCGTAATACACTCAAGTAAAACGTGCAACATTTAGTGGCGACTTCCTGACGGGACGCGGTTACAAGTGGCACCCCCACTCGTTGAGGACCCTGAAATTTGAATTAGAAATCTGGTAAAGAAAAAGGAAAGAAATCACAAGTATTCAAGGTGTTCAAACGAATAAACGTAATTCGGAAGTGTGTTTAGTGCATGCGTACTAACAGGGTTGTAAGGAAAACCTGAAAGCATTTTTGTTGCGACAAACTTTCGGTAGTTTTGTGAACGGGACATAGCGTAAGCCTTACCCGTTTCATGAGACATAACCTCAACACCCCCTGTTCCAAATTTAAAGTGAGTCAGAGAAAATGGCCATGCAGGCAATGGAACGCCTCATGAATCCAGAACGGTGTGTGGTCGCAGCGACCAGCAGTAGCCGAGTAGGTCAGTGTCCCGTGTGGGAACTGGAACTCCGCAAGTATCTGCAATGTAAAGGGATGGCCCCTTTGGAAAGAATTCTGTATGAATGAGGAGACAGGTCCCGGAAGTATAGGACATACTTGGTGGGAGAACCTCTCTCAAATTCATAAGAAAACCCTTAGTAAAGCACGCAAGCCGATGGCAATCGTGTCCTGTTTGGCACAGTTGCGAGGCACAGAGGAGGTCGTTCAGACGCTCCGGGCAGAATTAGAGGAGAGAAATCGAATGAGTAAAGTGGATGTCAGGGACATCGAGAAAGAAAATATGGATCTTAGAGGGAAGCTGGCAGAGAACGATAGAGAGGTGGATGATGCCAAGAGGGCACATCAGTCTTGTCTAGCCCATCTCAGCAGTTCCCAGACCCAGTACGAAAAAGGCCTATCAGACTTGCACGTGCCGTCCTGATAAGAGAAGAATCAGAGAAGCAGGTAGAGGCTTTGCAGAGGCAATGCTCTGACCTAAGGCAGCTTTAAGAGCACTCCATGCTGCCCCACAGAACAAAGACAGAGTACAGTAGACCATGCAAAATGCAGGAAGCAGATTGCGGAGCTCAATCGCTGCTTTCAGTGCAGAATGGGTTCCAAAGCACCTTTGGAACGCAGTTAGATGAGGAGAATGCCCCAGACTGGAAGGAATTAAGCGAACAGCGCAGCGTTATGTTCAGGGAACATGTGCGCCAGCAGCGCAGCAGAAAAGACAAGCACCGCAACCCCCCACAGATCAGATAGTTACCGCACCAATGAATCCAGTCACCACCCAAAGAAAGGCGACCACAGAAGGCGCACCCGATATCACCTACACCACCCCCTTAACTGTAACCCAACTCAGGGACGCGTGTGAAAAGATCACTCCATTTCTCCCCACCGCAGACACCCACCAATTTTTTGCAAAAGTAAAGCAACAGGCAACCATGTACGGCCTGGACGAGAGAGAGCAGGTTAAGCTCACAGTTCTGAGTTTAGACCAATCGGTAGTAGCAGCCCTCCCCGACCCACAGAACATTGGCGGAGGCACCCTAGAGGAAATGCACACCTCCATTTTTGATGCCATAGGGTATAACCGAGGTGACCCAGTAGAAGGACTTAACAAGTGCCGACAGAAGGAAAACCGAGCACCCCACAGCATTTGCAGGAAGGCTGTGGATCCATTTTAACGCAGTTTTTGGCGATTTAATAGAGCCCATTTGAACCGTGAAAATATGGTTAAATGGACGCGCACCATAATTTCCCATGCCACAGATGCAGGACAGAGCGCTTGCAACAGCTATGACCCCTCAGAAGAGGCCCATAATGAGAAGTGGGTCCTGAAAAGATTGTCCCGCGCTTGGGAGCAATCAGTTCAGGGCAGAGGCAAAGTGAAGTCCCCAGAAGAAGCTCAGGCTGCAGCGGACATACAGGCAGTGAGAGCGCACCAAAACCCCGCGTGGGTAAATGAAGGAAAGAACAGCCCTCCACAGAAGTCGCAGGAATGCTACAAATGTGGCTATTTAGGACATTGGGCTAAGGAATGTAATGCACCCCAAAGATCACAGAGAGGCCAGCAGACAGGCACTCTGAATAGGAATAAAGCCAAACCAATCCATAGTATAGGGATACAGTCAGGACAGACCGATGTGGACGGAACGGACTGACGGTGTTCGGGCTCCCCCACTTGGGTCTGTGACACTCTTTGGGATCAATCCGGAAGACCGGTAGTCACAGCTAAGGTTAGAGGGAAGCCCATAGAGTTACTTTGGGACACAGGAGGGTCCCGCACCACGATTAATTCCACCACCACGGCACAGGCAGACACGTGGCCGACCACCTCCACCATCACACTTAGCGGTTTCACAGGACACTCGCAGCAGGGACACATTACAGCACCCGTAGCAATCCAGCTAGGGAACATTTCCACCAGACACCCAGTCGTATTAGTAAATCTTCCCCGGACAGCAGAACACATACTAGGGATAGATTTTATGAATGCCCATAGCCTGTCGTTCGACCCAGTTAACCAGTGTGTCTGGCGAATGGCAAGATCGGACAGAGCACCCGCTACCCTCACAGTAGGAGAGTACGCCAATCGAATTAGCGCAGTAGGCGACTATTCATTTGACCTGACTGCACTAAACACGGACAGACAAGTAAAGGCAGTATTACACAAACATAGGACAGCATTTGCCAGTCACCGGCACGACTGCGGCAGAATGACTGGACAAATTCACGTTACCGGACCTGACCCCCGACCACAGAAACAATACACATTTCCCCTAGAAGCAGAGGGAGAAATAGAGAAGGTAATAGGTAGCTTATTGGAGCAAGGTGTGCTTAGACAGTAGCCTCGACCAATAATGCCCCTATTTGGCCAGTGAGAAAGCCCGACGGATCATGGCGTCTGACCATTGATTATCGGGAGCTCAATAAAGTAACCCCAGCAGTAGCCCCCACGGTAGCAACAAGTCCCGAGACCAGGCTCAAACAGGGACTCAACTCCAAATATTTCACGGTATTGGACATTAGCAACGGCTTCTGGTCAATCCCATTGGCAAAGGCGTGCCAGTACAAATTTGCCTTCACTTTCAAAGCACAACAGTATACGTGGACATGCCTTCCACAAGGATTCCACAATTCCCCCTCCATTTTCCACCGACAGCTGGCGAATGGTTTATAAAAATTTTCCCGCCCCGAATGTCTGGTACAGTATGTAGACGACCTACTACTGCAGACAGACACAAAGGCAGAGCACATTACGCTTCTGGCCTAGCTCCTGGAACTTTTAACCTCAATTGGCTGTAAAGTTAACCCAAGAAAGGCCCAGATTTTGGAAAACAAAGTGATGTGTTTGGGTACAGTCATCAAATACGGCAAACGCGAGATCGAATTCAAAAGAATTGATTCGATTGTCAAATTGCCCCTTCCCCAGAATGTTTCAGCCCTCCGGTCGTTCTTAGGACTGGTTGGTTATTGTTGGAACCACATCGAAGGATTCGCGACAAAGGCAGCCCCACTCTCAGACCTCCTTAAGAAAGGAGCCCCCTGGGAATGGCTTCCGCAGCATACAGAGGCTGTGGAAGAGTTAAAGAGAGCCCTTAGCGCAGCACCCGCGCTACAAGTCCCAGACCACCTTTCCCCCTATGCAATAGAGGTAGCGAGCACAGATCTGACCCTCTCGGCCGTGTTACTTCAGGAACGGCACGAGCAGCTAAGACCAGTGGCTTATGCCTCCCGACTTTTAGACCCAGTGGAACAAGGATTTTCAGCCTGCGAGAGGCACCTCCTAGCAGTTTTCTGGGCAGTTCAGTACTTCTCGTACATTACCGGACTCAACCCCATCACTATTTTGACCGAGCACACCCCCACACAGTTACTCCTAGACGGTCGACTGAAGGACGGTTCAGTGAGCCAGATTAGGGCAGCTAGGTGGACACTACTTTTACAAGGACGCGACATTACGGTAAAACGGACCCGCACACACACATTTTTAGCCGACAACCTCCAATATCCAGGACAGCCCCATGAATGTGAAATTGTAGCACCCCTACACAACACAGGAGCCTTCATAGCGAAGACACCCCCCAGGAAGATAGGGAACCCAAGACAAAACCCCCAACACACAGACACGTGTGGCCCACTAAGGATATACGTGGACGGTTCATCCACGGTTTTAGATGGTGAGCGTATCACGGGATGTGGCATCTATGTCGAGGACGCGCAGGGTCGCGCACTCGAAGAAATAGCTTTAAAATTGCCAGGTCACTTAGGCGCGCAGGCAGCAGAGCTCGCGGCCATAGCGTACATAGTGGACCACCCCGATTCTTTCCCCAGCCCGGCGGACATATATTCGGACAGTCTATATGTCTGCAATAGTTTGACAGATTTTCTACCCCTGTGGAGGACACGAGGTTTTATCTCCGCAGACGGGAAACCCCTTCCATCAGCCCCTTTACTCCGCCACATTTTAGATAAAGCGAAGGACAGAACCTTCGGCATCATAAAGTTAGAAGCCACCATAGGTCATCCCCCCCTGGGAATGTAAAAGCCGACGCACTGGCTAAGGCAGGTTCCAGGCGAGGACACTTGTGGACACCCCCAGCTAGCGCACCAGCTAGCGCCCCTGTGAGCGCAGTTCAAGTCTCACAGACCGATATCAAGGATTTAGCTGAAGCACAGAAGCAGGATGAGGATCTCAGGGAGATTTTTAAAGGCAACTTTGTGCCTCAGTATGACAAATTTTGACACGCACTGACCACACATGAGGGTGTGATCATCAAGGACCAGCTTTATGTGGTCCCGCAGCAGGACAGGAATCAAATGATTGCTTTGTTCCATGACGGGCATGGACATCAAGGAATCGACACGAGCACGAGGCACCTCAGGCAGCTCTGTTGGTGGCCTAACCTAAGGACAGATGTAGGTCACTACATCGAGAATTGCCTTATTTGCGCCCAGAATAACCCGGAGAGGTATTCTAAAAAGGCACAGCTTCGGCATACTCGACCAGTTAATGGCCCCTGGACAAACCTCCAGATCGACTTTATAGGACCATTGCCCCCTTGCAGGAATGTCTATAAATACGTTCTGGTGGTAATCGATACCTTTACCAAATGGGTAGAGGCATTCCCCTCAAGAACGAATACAGCTAAGACAGCTGCAAAGATCCTGACCCACCACATCTTTACGAGATGGGGTTTGCCCCGAAGTATTGATTGGGACCAGGGATCCCACTTCACAGGACGTGTCATGAAGAACGTCCTGACAATATTCGGCATCAAACAAAACTTTCATATTGCGTATCACCCACAGTCCAGCGGGATTGTAGAGCGCATGAATCGGACCCTAAAATCCACACTTAGAAAAATGGTTCAAGAGAACAACTCAACATGGGATTCAGTGCTCCCATTTGCCCTCATGTTTATCAGAAATACAGTTTCAACTTCCACAGGCTACACACCACACACACTCATGACCGGACGCCCTATGAAAGGTACAGAATTCCTTTTAGGACTGGACATGACTAGCCCCGAAGTGACGGCCCTCACACACGAAAAGACAGTTAAAGACCTAGTTGAGGCTGTGAGGTCTGCACAGATCGCAGCTGCAGTTCAACTAGGGAAACGGCGTTAACAAAGCACAGCATGCTTTAATAAGACTGTACACCCCACAGAATTCCAGGTTGGGCAACAGGTAATGCTATCTGTATACAACCCCAGCAGTTTTTTGGCACCAAAATATTCCGGCCCATATTCAATTTCGGATAAAATTAGCCCCTCAGTTTATAAGATAAAATATCCCAATGGAAAGACAGCGTGGTTCCATATTAACCAGCTAAAGGCATATGGAACACAGTCCAACCATGCACACCATGTCCTGCTAGACGCAGCAGAACACCTCGCCCCACCCACTAGAGACACGTTTCCACCATCCCCCTCACAGACCAGTTCTTCATCGGACTCGCCCACGACTCCGCCCACTGACCACAACAGACCACGCCCCGAAACGCCCACAAGCTGCCGCAGCAGACACAGCGATACAGACACTGACTCTGAGGACAGCCACAGCACACCACACTACAGCCCACACTGCAGCGACTATGACCCCGACTCCAGTGACCCCATGGAAGTCACTTATATTAAAAACCCAGACCCACCACCCGACCCCGACTACCCCGACAATACCCATTCACTTTTATACCCAACACTCTGGCACAGGGACAATTCGTACAGACTTGTCCGCAACGACGAAAGTGACCCCCGGTCACATAATTCAAAAATTTCATGCCTGATCCACACAAGGGTGTGGGATCCGGGAGAGCAGGACGACACGGTGTCTGAATCCCGATACGGCAACCCCTTTGTGACCCTGTTCACAGAGGCAGAGGAAAAGTGAGGTGTCCAGATGATGTAAAATAGGAACCGCTTGAGGGAAGCGATCTCCTTTCTGATGGAACCTGCACGTATGTTTTGTTTGTCAGTTTATGTTGTTTGTATTGAATGTTATTGGTTCAGTTGGAGGCTGGACACCTTCTTTTCAGCTGAAAAGATTGTGACCACGTCGCACGCACTTTAGCTTGTCCGCAGCTACCTCTGAGAACTTTCTATGGTGACCAGCTCACCTTATCGGCTAAAATGTCTGAAGCCCAGCTCAATTTTCAAATGGAGCATCTTGGCTCCTCCCTTGTTTTTAGGTGCCCCTCTATTTGGCGAATAGAGGCTGCACATCCACGGTAAACACATTCTTGCCCGTTTAATCCAGGTTACTCAGGCAGTGGACAAACGGCACTGAGGACCCGCCCTGTCTGAGAACCCACTTTGGTCAGCCAAGCTCGGGTATGGCACAGCACTCCTTACCCGGGGATCCCATTCAAATCGTACCCGTGGCGGCCCATACGCAACCCATTCGACCTTTTGTTTCCAATTTGTTTACATTTTTTGTTAGGTAGACCTTAGGCCGCCATCCCACATGCTATTTACATCCAGGAACATTCGGATGGTAAATTAGCAAAGCCTGCGAGACGGCTCGCAGGAGGAAAGTTGTTAGGTGTATTCTGTTCATAAAATTCGCTTTTGAAAAAAGAAATGAGGGGAGTCACAGGGTGTGACTTGGCCAGTCATTTTAATGGGTCAATTGGAATTAGAGGACAGATACACTAACAAGTACGGATATTAAACTGTGTATTGACAGATACTGTGCTTGATCCCATAGCTTTCAAAGGACGAAAGAGGGTTCACAGCAAGGATCGGCCATACAGGAGGAAGAGAAAGAGAACGAAGAGAAGACCATGATGGAAGCCTACCTATTACTGTTAAATGTTGTATTTGTATGTGTGGAAGCGAGTCACGTTTCCCCCACAACCCCCGCCGTCAATGTTTCCCTCACACCAACTCCCCCGTGCTCAGCTCTGATCAGTGAAGTTCAGACCTGGTGCACAAAATTTATGACATGGTACTCCATGTCATATGTGATTGAATCACTGCTCGTGATTGCAATCCTCTGCATAATCGTACAGACCCTCAGGTTGAGGAAATGGAAAAGGAGAGCCTCCCGTTCCTGCCCCTCAACCGTCTATGGAGTTCGATCCCCTATTTTTCGGTTTCATCAATCCCCCTTGCCCCTTGATGAATAAAGCACTATGTGAATAAAAAAATACCCATGTATTATATTGTCCTGGACTCGACTGCCGAGTCAGGAAATGTTATGTGATGTGGTATGAATGGATGAGGTTTAGACTGTAATAAAATGTTTAAGGTAAGATGAGGATAGTTGTGATAGGTAGAGGTTCCCGGTTTTGGTAATGCATGTCCCCTATGACATAGCGCCAAGTAGAGATGTCAGGTAAAATATTTTCTTCCCATAGTCAAGGACAGAGTAGACGCTCAGGAACTTGCCGAGGTCAGGGAACACAAAGAAGGCACCCAGAAGCACTCGAAGCAAAGTGCATAGGTGATCCTTCACAATTTTTTAATTGTGAGGATCACAAGGAGGGAATGTAGCCACCTTAGATGGACACTGGGCTAACAAAATGGAGAACTGCTAAGACTACAGGGAGAGAACAGTTTAGCTAGGACAAGCAGTCTGCAAAGGCTAATTAGCATTCTGCACGTAGAAAAACTAGTTTATGGCCAGGTGGAAGATCTCAACCAAAGGTGTAAATAGCAAAACGCTTTGCATAGTAATGAGGCAATCCAGATCTGGGCACACACAATAGCAACATTTGGTTTTGAATGGATACTTTGAGTGGACGCCCAGACGAAACGGCACCAGAAGTATCCATCACAAAAGACTCTAGAGACCGCCCCACCCATCGAGAAGAGACCCTCAGATTGGGGGATTTGTAAGACATCGATTGGGAAATGATCCAATCGATACATGGCAGGTAAAGGCCCGCCCCGAAAAGGCACGGACATTGGGGGCCCTATAAAGATAGGTTATGTCTGTTTTGCTCCGGCTCCGCTGTTTTTGTGCTCCGGCTTGGACTGCTGTTTTGACTTCGACCCAGATCTGCTGTTGTATCCTGACTCCGACTCCAGCCGTTGATCCTGTCTCCCATCACCAGCCGTTGAGCACCAGCCATCGTTCAGTAAGTGCCAAAACGACGCTCGCTACGTGAACCCAGCATTGCCTATACATTAATCGACTAGTAACGAACAGAAGGTGCAGCCCAGAAAGGAACAAAGGCCTTGTCCCCTGACCTTGCTGGTTCCTACTTAGATAAGTATTTAGTCGTTTAATAGTAGAAATAGGTATTAGTCTTTAGCGTGTGCATGCGTATTTATTATATTTGTATAATAAATATTGATTGTTGGAACTTACTAATCGGTGTATAGTTTTATTACTTTGAACCTGACCTTGAAATACTTGTGAGGTGTCTATATACGGCACCTGGCGACTCCGAGCTGAAAATACACACACAGAGCTGTAGCAGTGTTAAGCACACGGCCTTTAAACGGAGGCGTGTTAATACACTCCAATAAACGCGTAATACACTCAAGTGAAACGTGCAACAATTTATATTTGTGCGAGAACTTACAGTTGTTTTACACAGCATTACTCACTCAGGAAGATCGTAGAAGTAGCAAACTCGCCCCTATATTTCCATCATTCTCTCTGTCATCCCTGGAAACATCACCTCTGCAACATCAATTAAAATAAATGTCCTCCCCCGGCCTGCCCGTCATTCTGTGTCCTCTCGGTCTGCACGAGGTGTTAATGTTCTCTCAGTCTCGGAAGGGTTTGAGTTTTCTCATTCCTTGGGAGACGTTTTAAAATCCCTCCTCCCAGATATCAGATCAACCTCTCGGAGAGGATTTGACTTGAACTGAGAAAGTGGCTATAGAAGTCCTACTTCTCTCTCACCCACCATATCAGGCACCCACCAATCAATTTACGAACTCGCTGACTCTTTCGCTCACTCCATTAATTTGTTCTCCCTGATCCAGTCTCCCTCATCCATGATCAAAAAATGACGTTCTTCACTTCACTGAAACCCTCTTATGCAATGTACTTCCGTTGGGGATTGCAGCTGAATTGGTTGCGTGAAGATAAAAATGATCTGGAAGTTCTATGTCCTTGTTTTTCGGTAACCAAAATCAGCAATGTGTTTTTTTTAATGTTGCACTGCATTCTCTCCTTGATTTCTACTCTGTTTCATTTGGCGTATGAGATTTACAAGATCACGTTAGAAACAGTGAAGGGAGTTTTATGGGATGCGAATGTTGTCAGTGGGAGTTAGGAGAGAGTGTTGTATTGAGAGAAGGAATACATGAACGATGGGCGTCAGTGTTAAGTAGAGTGGAAAGAGTGGTAAATCCATGGAGAGCGTGTATTGGAGAGAAGAAGGTTGGAAAGGGTGATGCGAGTTTCGGGGAAAGAAGACGGAAGTTTTACAAAAGGGCACTGGAGTGTTAATAAATGTGCGAGTAAGAGGAAGGCGATTTCATCAGAGTCAGGGACGGCGGCAAGGTACTGGAGTGAGTTAGGGTATAGAGAGAGAGAGAGAGAGAGAGAGAGCGATAGAGAGAGAGATAGAGAGATAGAGAGAGAGAGAGAGAGGCAGAGAGAGAGACAGAGAGAGACAGAGCGAGGAGACAGAGAGACGCAGGTATGCGACAAAACCAGAGCGGGGTTAAGGGAGAGATGGAAATGCAGAGATAGACCTAGAGAAACGCAGGGAGGAATAGAGATAGAGAAATGCCAGAGCGATAGACAGAGAAATAGGGTCCAGAGAAATTGGGAGACAGAGAGGCAGATAGTGAAATAATGGTAGAGAGAAATAGTGAAGTAGAGTAAGACAGGCAAATAGAAACGAAGGGATAAAGAGTTAAGTAGATAAATGGGGAGAGTGGGTCACGAAGAAAAGGAGAGAAACGTGGGGATCGAAAGAAACACCTAATCTCAGCAAGAAGGAAACAGGTACTGAGACATTGAGAGAAACGGGACATAACAGAGAGAGAGAGTGACAGAGGAAGTGACAGAGAAAAACAGCCTGATACACGCAGTGAACGTGGTAACAATTCGGTTTGATGTTAGCATGCAAATATGATCATTATTTTAAAGCTACACAAAGCCAAAGTGGCTCTGTCACTCTTTAAACTCTCATCCCTCTCAGTTGATTTGCTGACGCACTATTCCGAGATAGAAATCAGACGTGAACAATAACCATTGATCAATGCAGCTAATTTTATTCACATGATTTAGAAAGCAGTGGGTGGGGGATTATTGGAACTACACAGTGCAGCAGAGAGTTAATTACAGAAATTACAGTTATTTCAGCGGAGACTCAGATGGAGCTCACAGTGGGACTGGTTCTCTTTGGCAACTCATTCATCCTTGCAACACTTGAGAAGCCCCAAACATGTTTCCTCCAACTGAACCTCGCCTTTTTTGCAACGGAGTAATCTGCATTTTGCTCCAGTTTCATCACATCCCAAAAAGCGACCTTTGAAATAAAAGGTATATTTAATTAATAACAGGAATCACAGAATCATTTCAGTTGTGGTCCAATTGAATGGCAGAACAGAGCCGTCCCACAGAATGAAATCCTCAGGCACATTTGAGTGATTACTTACCGTCAACTTTTATATATACTAACCTCCTTTTGTAATTGATTCATCCATTCCTTCATCGGCAACTGTGGTCTGTACCAGGACGAGGAAACCAAGAAACAGAAACAGTGCTTTCATGATTCTTCGCTGTTTGCCGCACAGTCACTGTGAGATCGCTGGAGCACAGGAGCTCTTTATATGCACACACAGAGTATTCTGTAGTTAATAATCACACACACAGGGCGCGGGTACCCTCCACCTCGGACATGTTAGTAGAACATTGAAGTACCCGTGTTCAACATTAACTGGTATCAAGTACGTGTTCAGTATCAATATGTGGAAGGACATATCTGAATACTGGCTGGACTGGTACAGGTTTACGGGAATAGTTTGACGCATTCCAAATAACAACGGTGCAAGGAGAACAGAAAATAATCCTCCCATGTTAACTTTCAACATGCAATGTTACTATTCACGCTTTCCATCTGCTCTTTGTCCCTCGCCATGCAATATCCCTCTCATCCTCAAGTAATTATTGAATTCATCTTTTCAAAGCGATTGGTGAAATATCTTTCCAATAACCACTGCGGAAGCGGGTTACAGTTCACAGCTTATTGTATAAAGTGGAAAATGTATCATCTTCTGCTCGTTATTTGACAATTCTATAAATCTCTGGCTCGCTAATATCTCACTCGCGACAATCTCTCGGAGCAAATATTTGGAGAAGAGTTGGGGATCTCCGCCATGTTTTTTGGGGTCACAGTTTATCCATCCTCCAACATAATTGACGAAGTCTTGAGGTGTGACGTGAATCAGGAAGGAACCTGGAGGGGTAAAATGGGCCATGAAATGTCTTTGGAAGTCATGCTGAAGGAAAATCGCGAGTCTTTTACATATATATATATTGGTAGCAATTGGGTAGCAAGAGAAAGAGTCCGCCCACTCAAGGACTATGGAGTGAAGTTATGCGTAGACAGGAAGTGTTTGAAATCCTTCATGAGTGCTTTCTATTGGTATTCGCCAGGGATAATTACATGACGGATGCCGAATTCAGGGTTTGGTGTGTGAACTCTCCCGAGTACGGCAATATAACAAAAGAAAAATGTTGAGAATCCTCAATTGCATTAAGGTCGACATGTCCCCGGGGTCGTATGGGATATATCCCAGATAAATCCGGGAGGCAAAGTGAGAAATAGCTGGAGCCTGAAATGATATCTTCAAAGCATCTTTGAAGACAGTCGAGGTTCCAGACTACTGGACAATAGTCAATTTCGTTCCCTTGTTTAAGAAACGAAGCAGGTTTAATCCAGAAAATTATAGGCCGGTGAGCCTGACATCAGTGGTGGGGAAGCTTGTGGAAAAGCTACTGAGTGACAGGATATGTAGACATTAGGAGGAAAATGGACTAGTTACCGACAGGCACCATTGTTTTTTGTACGGGGAACGTCATTTCTCAACAACCTGATTGAGTTTTTTGAAGAGGTGACAAAAATGATTGATTAGGGAAGGGCCGTGGATGTAGTTTATATGGACTTTAGTAAGGCGATTGATATGGTCCCACATTAGACTGGAACAAAAACAAAAATCACATGGGATTCGGGGTGGACTGGCTCGATGGATACAGAACTGCATTGGTTATAGAAGACAGAGAGCAGCTGTGGGAAGTTGTTTTTCAGAATGGAGATCTGTAGCGAGTGGCGATCCGCACGGATCAGAAGTGACACGTCTGCTGTTTATAGTGTAGATAAATGATCTCGAGGAAAATGTGGTGGTCTGAATAGTAAGCTGGCGGATGACACTGAGATTGGTGAAATTCCTGATCGTGCTGTGGATTGTCAGAGGTTTCAACAGGAAAAAGATAGATTGGAGACTTCGGCATAAAATTTTCAGATGGGGTGTAATCCAGAAAAAAATGCAGGGTGATGTAATTTTCAGTATCAAATCAAGGTATAAATACACTGTAAATGGCGGGACTGTCATATGAGGAGAGATTGACTATTTGGGATTGTTCTCGCTGGAGTTTAGAAGAATGCGGTAGATCTCCCAGAGACTTATCAAATTGTCACATGGCTAGACAGGGTAAACTCAGGGAAGAAGTTACCAATGGTGGGTGTGTCTAGAGCAAGTGGTCACAATCTGAGAATTCAGGGATTGTGATCAAAGGCTATGGGGAGAAAGCAGGATTAGGCTGTTGAGTTGGGTGTCAGCCATCATCATGATGAAAGGCAGGGCAGACTCAAAGGGCCAAAGGGTGCCCTCCTGCATCTATCGTATCTGTATCTATGTATCCATGTATTGAAAGCTGATTCATTGCGGCCTGCACTTGAAGAGGTTGAATCGTCAATTCACAAGTAATGATGGAGATCGGTAACATCCTATAGAGCGAGTTCATGAGGTGTAAACGGTGCTGCAGGATTTGTCAAGCTGCAAGCAGAGGGAAAGTATCCAGGAGAAACCTCAATGCAGTTGAGATGATAATATTGTGAGAACTAAAGAACAGAGAGTGCAGGACTTGGGATCTATGGATCCCTCATGGTTGGTCAAAGGGGAATTTGATGTCTTCGTAAGATCCGGAATAACACAGATTGCTTATTTCTGCTTGTTATTAAATTCAGAAAGGGAGATGCGATCTTTGTCATTCAAAATATTGATTCTCAGACAGTTCATTTCAGATACTAAATTATTCCCAACAGAAAACGTATTTGTTTCTGAAGTCACCATTGCTCCTTTCGCCTCTCTGGAAACTGAAACTCTCTGCTTCCGTATCTTTCTCCATCTCCTCGGTCCTGCTCACAAGCTCTCTGCCCGTGTCACTATCACTCGCTTAGCCGTCAGCCCAGATGTTAAACATTTCTTATTTTAATCAGATACCTATTTGCTGGATAGTTATCCATGAAGCGCAACTGCAGCGTCACTCGTCGCCATTCAGTCTAACAGAGTTTAAGGCTCAGGACGAAATGTTCCTGGATTTGTTCTGGAAGATCCTCGTTCTTGACGCACCCCGGGTCCTGTTTGCCTTGGAATTTCGTTAAATCGTGATCTGGTTCACTGCTGCTGTATACAAAATATTTAAATCCTTGCAACTGCTGCATTTCATTCTCAAACGTGGGAAGGCCGAGTTGGATCATCTACTCGGTGATTGTAAATGGAGATGTGGCACATTGGTCAGCAAGGAATTTCATACTGACACGTCCGGCACCTCGTCATTCAGGCTGGCGATATCGGAGAAGCCGACTGTCCCTCTTAGCCTTTGAATGGACAAAACGTTTCCGTTGCCAATCTGCAACACATTGATCTGATCCGTTGGTTGTTGGGTTTACAGAGTGCTGTCTATCCCTGCCATTACAGCTTCGCCATGCTGACACTTCATTGTTTAGGCATTCTGGTTGTCGCTGCTGTCACCATCTCTTGCAATCTTCATTAAAACATGATTGACCACTTAGCTGATTGGCAATGGTTCTATTATAACTAGGTCATAGTGTGTCCTGCAGCAGAATTATCCAGCTAATGGCCCACACCATCTTTTGCCTGTTTTGAGCTGTGAGATCTGCTCTTCATCTTTCCACTAACACAATGTAAGTGCCGTACAGCAAGCAGGAGTGTGTGCTCAATGTGTGGACAGCACAGACTGGGCCTGCGACACCTGTTTATAAAAGCATTAAAATCTACTTAGCATCACCTTCAGTACCGCACCAGCATAAGTTTCACATGCCCATGAGCGTATGGGTAGATGTAGCCAGCCGATATTCCGAACTGGGCATGTTCCATAACGATTGGACAATAACAACACTGTTCGCGACTCCTCTGATACTGGAACAGTCAGTGGCCAAATCCGGCAAGACAAAGAACAAAGAAAAGTACTGCACAGGAACAGGCCCTTCGGCACTCCAAGCCCATGCCGCATGTCTGAACTAAAATCTTCTACACTTCCTTGGTCCGTATCCCTCTATTCCCATCCTATTCATGTATCTGTCAAGATGCCCCTTAAATGTCACTATCGTCTCTGATTCCAACAAATCCTCCGGTATTCCAGGCACCCACTACCCTCTGAGTAAAATACTTGCCTCCCTAACACTCTAAACCTTGACCTTCGCTCCTTAAAACTATGCCCTCTAGTAATTTACCCCTCAACCCTGGGGAAAAGCCTCTGAATCTCCACTTTTTCTATGACCCTCTTAATTTTGTAGACCTCTATCAGTTTGCCCCTCAACCTCCGTCGTTTCAGTGAGAACAAACCGAGTTTATTCAACCGCTCCTCATAACCAATGCCCTCCATACCAGGCAACATCCTGTTAAATCTCTTCTGCACCCTCTCTAAAACCTCCTGTATCATCTGTATGCCTCTAATAAGTCACATCTTAAAATCCTTCTCGAACGAAAACAGCCTCAAGTCCTTCAGCCTTTCCCCATCAGATACTGCCTCCATACCAGGCAACATCCTCGTAAATCACCTCTGCACCCTGTCCAATGCCTCCACATCCTGTGGCGACCAAAGGTGCACGCAACACTCCAAATACGGCTGCACCAGAGTTTTTACAACTGCAACGTGACCTCATGGCTCCAAAACTCAATCTGTCTGCCAATAAGAGCTAACACCGTACGCCTTCTTAACAGCCCTACCAACCTGCGTGGCAACTTCCAGGGATATATGTACATGGGCACCGAGATCTCTCTGCTCATCCACACTACAAACAATCTTACCATTAGCCCAGAACTCCGTTTTTCTGTCACTCCTTCCAAAATGAATCACCTCACACTTTTCTGCATTAAAATCGATTTACCCCTTCACAGCCCACCTCTGCAGCGTATCAATGTCCCTCTGTATCCAGGAACATCATACCGCACATGTCCACAACTCCACCGAATTTAGTGTCACCCAGAAATTTACTCACACATCTTTCTACGCACTCCTCCAGGTCATATATAAAAATAATACACAACAGTGGCCCCAAAACAGATCCTTGTGGTACAACACTAGAAACTAATCTCCAGGCTGTACATTCCCATCAACCAGCAACCTCTGTCTTCTTACAGCTAGGCAATTTCTGATCCAAACCGCTAAATCACCATCAATCCATGCCTCCGTTTTTCTGCAATAGCCTACCGTGGGGAACCTTACCAAATGCTTTACTGTAATCAATATACACAACATCACCTGGTTTACCCTCGCCCACCTGTTTGGTCACCTTCAGAAAGAACTCAATAAGGTTGTGAGGGACGACCTACCCTTCACAAAATGGTGTTGGGTATCCCTAATTAAATTATGATTTTCTAGATGATTAAAAGTCCTATCACTTATAATCCTTTCTAAGAATTTACCATAACAGAAGTAAGGCTCACTGGTCTACAGTTACTGGCTTTGTCTCTATTACCCTTCTGGAACAAGGGGACAATATTTGCTGTCCTCCAGTTTCTGTCACTATTCCCGTAGACAATGACGACATAAAGTTCAAAGTCAAAGGCTCAGCAATCTCCTTCGTAGCTTCACAGAGAATCCTAGGATGAATCCCATCCGGCCTAGAGAACTTATCTATTTTCAATTTTCCATAATTGCTAGCAACTCCTCCTTTTAAACCTCAATCGCGTCTCGTCTAGTATCCTTTGTTCTCCTCGAAAACATTACCTTTTTCCTGTGTGAATACTGACGAAAAATATTCATGTAGCGCCTCTCCTATCTCCTCGGACTCGACGCACAAGTTCCCACTACTGTCCTTGACTGGCCCTACACTTACCCTAGTCATTATTTTATTCCTTACATACCGAGAGATATCTTGAGGGTTTTCCTTGATCCTATCTGCCAATGACTTCTCATGTCCATTCCTGGTTCTACTTACCATTTATTTAGGTCCTTTCTGGCTAACTTGTAACTTTCGAGCGCCCGAACTGAACCTTCACGTCTCATCTTTACATAAGCCTCCATCTTCCACTTGACAAGTGCTCAACTACGTTAGTAAACCACGGTTCCCTCGCTCGACGACTTACTGCCTGCCTGACTGTTACATACTTACCAAGGACACGCAGTAGTTGTTCCTTCAACATAGCTCCACATTTCAATTGTGCACATATCCTGCAGTTTCCTTCTCCATCCTGTGTATCCTATGTCTTGCCTCATTGCATCATAATTGTCTTTCTCATAACTCTTGTCCTACGGTATATACCTATCCCTTTCTAATGTTAAAGTAAACGTTTCTGAATTGTGATCACTGACACCCAAATGCTCACCCACTTCCAAATCTAACACCTGGCCTGCTGCATTAACCAGTTCCAAATCAAATGTGGCCTCGCCTCTTCTTGGCCTATCTACATACCTTGTCAGGAAATCCTACTGCACACATTAGACAAAAACAGATCCATTTAAAGTACTCGAAGTACAGCGTTTTTCAGTCAATATTTTTAAAGTTAAAGATCCCCATAACAACTACCCACTTACTTTCGCTCCCATCCAGAATCATATTTGCAAACATTTCCTCTACATCTCTGGAACTTTTCGGAGACCTGTAGAAAACTCCCAACAAGATGACCTCTCCATTCCTGTTTCCAACTTCAGCCCATGCTTCCTCAGTAGACGAGTCATCATTAAACGTCCTTCCCGCGACCGTAATACTGTCCCTGACAAACAATGCTTCTCCTCCATCTCTTTTACTACCTTCCTTGAGCTTACAGAAACATCTAAACCCCGGCACCGGCAACAACCATTCCTGTCCCTGCTCTACCCATTTCTCCGAAATGGGCACAACTTCGAAGTACCATGTACCAAACCATGCTGTAAGTTCACTCACCTTATTCGAAAATGAAAAAAAATGAAAATCGCTTATTGTCACAAGTAGGCTTCAAATGAAGTTACTGTGAAAAGGCCCTTGTCGCCACAGTCCGGCGCCGGTTCGGGAAGGCTGTTACAGAAATCGAACCGTGCAGCTGGCGATTTAGCCCAGTGAGCTAAGGGGCTGTTTAGCTCAGTGGGATAACTCGCTGGCTCTGAAAGCAGACCAAGGCAGGCCAGCAGCACGGTTCGATTCCCGTAACAGCCTTCCGGAACAGGCGCCGGAATGTGGCGACTAGGGGCTTTTCACAGTAACTTCATTTGAAGCCTACTCGTGACGATAAGCGATTTTCATTTTTTTTCATTTTCGAATAAGGTATGTTCCGCATTTCCGGATGCTCCTGACATTGACGTAGACACACTGCAAACCATCTTCCTGCCTGTCGGTACACTCCTGCGACCTTTAAACGTTACTCATGGCCTCACTACTCTCAACCTCCTGTACACTGGAGCTACACTTCAGGTTCCCATTCCCCTCCTGAATTAGATAAAAGCCTCCCGTAGAGAATCAGGAAAAGCCCCCGTCAGGATATTGGTAGCCCTCGGTTCAGGTGTAGACCTTCCCGTTTGTAGAGTTACCACCAACCCAAGAATGATCCCCAATTAACCAGGTATATTAATCCCTCCCTCCTGCAGCAAGAAAGTGAACACTTTCAGCGGACAAGTGATTTTCTTTCAGTCGGAACTGGGTTTTGTTATTCAATGTAACTTCTTACAGGTTCAACGGTTATTGATAGGTATGATTGTAAATGTATTAACATGTTGCAATCCTCACCAGAATCACAGCGGACTGTATAAATATTCCACATTTGCCAATGGATCCAGTTTGATGTTATACAAAGGTGGAGCATATATTTACTTCTTAATGTCAACCAAAACCAACGAAATAGTCACGCACCATTTCTAAGAATGCGTCTTTTTTATTTAAAAACATATTAGGAAAATGATCAATTAAATAGGAAGGAAAACTGTGAGCCCAACATCATTGTATTCATTTAAATTAATGCTTATTTAGAATGTAAAAATGTCAAGAGAAATTCAGTGAGTTGCTTTGATGAATTGAAATATAGAATGTGCACGCACATACTTTGAATATCTGAAGTCAAGGAGAATATAAATGTGTTTTGATTGAGAGCTGATATGAAGATAATTATTGGGCAGTAAATTGCCTCCAGAACTCAAAACTATGATCATATTGTAATATCTTGAGGCATCCTGACAAATACAGGAATAGGATGGGAATAGAGGCTTACGGACCTCGAAAATGCAGAAGGTCTCAGATTAGATAGGCGTCATGTTCGGCACAGGCTTCGAGGGCCAAAGGGCCTGTTACTGCTGCACGTTGTCTTTGTATTGTACTTTTACAAGACTATGAGGGAATAGAGTTAGTGAAAATAATTATCGAAAAGACTGCGGATTCTGGAATCTGAAACAAAAACATGAAATACTGGACAATTCCTGTACCAGCCTCCTCGGACAGGCGCCGGAATGTGGCGACTAGGGGCTTTTCACAGTAACTTCATTGAAGCCTACTCGTGACAATAAGCGATTTTCATTTTTTTTCATTTTCATTTCATTCACAGTCTCCGCAGGTTTGACAGATTCTGTGGAAGGAGAAGGGAGCTAACATTCAGAGTCTGAATGTCTCTTTGTCAAAGCTTTGGAAAAGATGGTCTGAGTCCCAAACTGGTTAGTCTGTACTACAGTGGTTGAGATAGTTATTTCAACGTCAAATTTCACGCAATTAGACCATTTCCTGCCCTGGAAATAGATGAACAGTTTCCATGAAAAGATGAATAAGTGTTGGAAAAATTTAAGTGAAATGAAAACTTAACTAGCAGTTGCTTTCACCATGGGAAAACCTGAACTCATGCTCAAAACAACCTGGGGATCCGAAACGGCCACTCACCCCTACCCCGCCATTCAATGCAATCATATCTAAGCAGCTGCATCACTGTCATTGTCCGGTCTAGGCCGCAGCTCCTTCCTTTCCCTCAAAGATCATTATCTATAAGAATTATGCAGGCAGAAATCTACATCATTTAAATCCGATTTGAACACGTAGAAGGCGTGTTCTAATCTGCAGCCGTTCAGCGCTGGAACGTGGGACGTTTCTGCTAACAATACTGATGGGCAGAGGTTAATTAATGTTGGACAGAATGACCCTCTTCAGTGCTGTGAAATTACAATAATTTTTAATATCTGAAATGGTTATAAACAGCAGTAGAAACGCAGAATGTGTATGACTAGACCAAACTGTAGAAAATTTTCCTGCTCAGGAGAAACAGAAAGAATAAAGAACAAGAGCAAAGAAAAGTACAGCACAGGAACAGGTCCTTCGGCCCTCCAAGCCTGTACCGACCATGCTACTCGCTTCAACTAAAATCTTCTACACTTCCCGGGTCCGTATCCCTCTATTCCCATCCTATTCATGTATTTGTCAAGATGCCCCTTAAATGTCACTTTGGTCCCTGCATCCACCACCTCCACCCGCAGCGAGGTCCAGGCACCCACTGTGTAAAAAATCTGCCTCACACATCTCCTCTAAACCTTTCCACTCGCAACTTAAACCTATGCCCCCCCCCCCCTCAGTAAGTGACCCCTCTACCCTGGGCAAAAGCCTCTGACTAACCACTCTGTCTGTGCCCATCATAATTTTATAGACGGTAAATAAAGTAAGTGAAATCAGGCAAGAGAAATGAAACAGAAACAGGAAGAAGGGGAGCGAAATGGAGAGAGGCATACAGAAATGGAGCGAGAGGAAAGGAAGATGGGGAGTGAGAAAGAAATTTGAACACAGATATGCAGAGCGATAAAGAGATAGATAGATAGAGAGAGAGAGAGAGGGAGAGAGAGAGATTTTGAATAATAAACAAAATGTGGTGATATTTAGTGTGTCTTTATTTACATTAACCCAATGCAGTGCCGGGGAAATAATTTTAGATCATGCAACAAAGCCAATGAAAGAGACGGAACAGAAACAGGAGCTCCTGAAATACAGGATTGAAGCAGGGACATTACCTCTTCAGTGTCACATCCTCCCAACTGAGTTGTTGTACATTCCGAGGTTCTGAGTCTTTCGATTGTAAATGGAACACTTGTTGAATTCGGCCTCTCACCAGATTTCACAGAGAAGATCACGATGATAACTATCTCAACCACTGTAGTACAGACTAACCAGTTTGGGACTCAGACCATCTTTTCCAAAGCTTTGACAAAGAGACATTCAGACTCTGAATGTTAGCTCCCTTCTCCTTCCACAGAATCTGTCAAACCTGCGGAGACTGTGAATGAAATGAAAATGAAAAAAAATGAAAATCGCTTATTGTCACGAGTAGGCTTCAATGAAGTTACTGTGAAAAGCCCCTAGTCGCCACATTCCGGCGCCTGTCCGAGGAGGCTGGTACAGGAATTGTCCAGTATTTCATGTTTTTGTTTCAGATTCCAGAATCCGCAGTCTTTTCGATAATTATTTTCACTAACTCTATTCCCTCATAGTCTTGTAAAAGTACAATACAAAGACAACGTGTAGCAGTAACAGGCCCTTTGGCCCTCGAAGCCTGTGCCGAACATGACGCCTATCTAATCTGAGACCTTCTGCATTTTCGAGGTCCGTAAGCCTCTATTCCCATCCTATTCCTGTATTTGTCAGGATGCCTCAAGATATTACAATATGATCATAGTTTTGAGTTCTGGAGGCAATTTACTGCCCGATAATTATCTTCATATCAGCTCTCAATCAAAACACATTTATATTCTCCTTGACTTCAGATATTCAAAGTATGTGCGTGCACATTCTATATTTCAATTCATCAAAGCAACTCACTGAATTTCTCTTGACATTTTTACATTCTAAATAAGCATTAATTTAAATGAATACAATGATGTTGGGCTCACAGTTTTCCTTCCTATTTAATTGATCATTTTCCTAATATGTTTTTAAATAAAAAAAGACGCATTCTTAGAAATGGTGCGTGACTATTTCGTTGGTTTTGGTTGACATTAAGAAGTAAATATATGCTCCACCTTTGTATAACATCAAACTGGATCCATTGGCAAATGTGGAATATTTATACAGTCCGCTGTGATTCTGGTGAGGATTGCAACATGTTAATACATTTACAATCATACCTGTCAATAACCGTTGAACCTGTAAGAAGTTACATTGAATAACAAAACCCAGTTCCGACTGAAAGAAAATCACTTGTCCGCTGAAAGTGTTCACTTTCTTGCTGCAGGAGGGAGGGATTAATATACCTGGTTAATTGGGGATCATTCTTGGGTTGGTGGTAACTCTACAAACGGGAAGGTCTACACCTGAACCGAGGGCTACCAATATCCTGACGGGGGCTTTTCCTGATTCTCGACGGGAGGCTTTTATCTAATTCAGGAGGGGAATGGGAACCTGAAGTGTAGCTCCAGTGTACAGGAGGTTGAGAGTAGTGAGGCCATGAGTAACGTTTAAAGGTCGCAGGAGTGTACCGACAGGCAGGAAGATGGTTTGCAGTGTGTCTACGTCAATGTCAGGAGCATCCGGAAATGCGGAACATATCTTATTCGAAAATGAAAAAAAATGAAAATCGCTTATCGTCACGAGTAGGCTTCAAATGAAGTTACTGTGAAAAGCCCCTAGTCGCCACATTCCGGCGCCTGTTCAGGAAGGCTGTTACGGGAATCGAACCGTGCTGCTGGCCTGCCTTGGTCTGCTTTCAGAGCCAGCGAGTTATCCCACTGAGCTAAACAGCCCCTTAGCTCACTGGGCTAAATCGCCAGCTGCACGGTTCGATTTCTGTAACAGCCTTCCCGAACCGGCGCCGGACTGTGGCGACAAGGGCCTTTTCACAGTAACTTCATTTGAAGCCTACTTGTGACAATAAGCGATTTTCATTTTTTTTTCATTTTCGAATAAGGTGAGTGAACTTGCAGCATGGTTTGGTACATGGTACTTCGAAGTTGTGCCCATTTCGGAGAAATGGGTAGAGCAGGGACAGGAATGGTTGTTGCCGGTGCCGGGGTTTAGATGTTTCTGTAAGCTCAAGGAAGGTAGTAAAAGAGATGGAGGAGAAGCATTGTTTGTCAGGGACAGTATTACGGTCGCGGGAAGGACGTTTAATGATGACTCGTCTACTGAGGAAGCATGGGCTGAAGTTGGAAACAGGAATGGAGAGGTCATCTTGTTGGGAGTTTTCTACAGGTCTCCGAAAAGTTCCAGAGATGTAGAGGAAATGTTTGCAAATATGATTCTGGATGGGAGCGAAAGTAAGTGGGTAGTTGTTATGGGGATCTTTAACTTTAAAAATATTGACTGAAAAACGCTGTACTTCGAGTACTTTAAATGGATCTGTTTTTGTCCAATGTGTGCAGTAGGATTTCCTGACAAGGTATGTAGATAGGCCAAGAAGAGGCGAGGCCACATTTGATTTGGAACTGGTTAATGCAGCAGGCCAGGTGTTAGATTTGGAAGTGGGTGAGCATTTGGGTGTCAGTGATCACAATTCAGAAACGTTTACTTTAACATTAGAAAGGGATAGGTATATACCGTAGGACAAGAGTTATGAGAAAGACAATTATGATGCAATGAGGCAAGACATAGGATACACAGGATGGAGAAGGAAACTGCAGGATATGTGCACAATTGAAATGTGGAGCTATGTTGAAGGAACAACTACTGCGTGTCCTTGGTAAGTATGTAACAGTCAGGCAGGCAGTAAGTCGTCGAGCGAGGGAACCGTGGTTTACTAACGTAGTTGAGCACTTGTCAAGTGGAAGATGGAGGCTTATGTAAAGATGAGACGTGAAGGTTCAGTTCGGGCGCTCGAAAGTTACAAGTTAGCCAGAAAGGACCTAAATAAATGGTAAGTAGAACCAGGAGTGGACATGAGAAGTCATTGGCAGATAGGCTCAAGGAAAACCCTCAAGATATCTCTCGGTATGTAAGGAATAAAATAATGACTAGGGTAAGTGTAGGGCCAGTCAAGGACAGTAGTGGGAACTTGTGCGTCGAGTCCGAGGAGATAGGAGAGGCGCTACATGAATATTTTTCGTCAGTATTCACACAGGAAAAAGGTAATGTTTTCGAGGAGAACAAAGGACACTAGACGAGACGCGATTGAGGTTTAAAAGGAGGAGTTGCTAGCAATTATGGAAAATTGAAAATAGATAAGTTCTCTAGGCCGGATGGGATTCATCCTAGGATTCTCTGTGAAGCTACGAAGGAGATTGCTGAGCCTTTGACTTTGAACTTTATGTCGTCATTGTCTACGGGAATAGTGACAGAAACTGGAGGACAGCAAATATTGTCCCCTTGTTCCAGAAGGGTAATAGAGACAACGCCAGTAACTGTAGACCAGTGAGCCTTACTTCTGTTATGGTAAATTCTTAGAAAGGATTATAAGTGATAGGACTTTTAATCATCTAGAAAATAATAATTTAATTAGGGATACCCAACACCATTTTGTGAAGGGTAGGTCGTCCCTCACAACCTTATTGAGTTCTTTCTGAAGGTGACCAAACAGGTGGGCGAGGGTAAACCAGGTGATGTTGTGTATATTGATTACAGTAAAGCATTTGGTAAGGTTCCCCACGGTAGGCTATTGCAGAAAAACGGAGGCATGGATTGATGGTGATTTAGCGGTTTGGATCAGAAATTGCCTAGCTGTAAGAAGACAGAGGTTGCTGGTTGATGGGAATGTACAGCCTGGAGTTTAGTTTCTAGTGTTGTACCACAAGGATCTGTTTTGGGGCCACTGTTGTGTATTATTTTTATATATGACCTGGAGGAGTGCGTAGAAAGATGTGTGAGTAAATTTCTGGGTGACACTAAATTCGGTGGAGTTGTGGACATGTGCGGTATGATGTTGCTGGATACAGAGGGACATTGATACGCTGCAGAGGTGGGCTGTGAAGGGGTAAATCGATTTTAATGCAGAAAAGTGTGAGGTGATTCATTTTGGAAGGAGTGACAGAAAAACGGAGTTCTGGGCTAATGGTAAGATTGTTTGTAGTGTGGATGAGCAGAGAGATCTCGGTGCCCATGTACATATATCCCTGGAAGTTGCCACGCAGGTTGGTAGGGCTGTTAAGAAGGCGTACGGTGTTAGCTCTTATTGGCAGACAGATTGAGTTTTGGAGCCATGAGGTCACGTTGCAGTTGTAAAAACTCTGGTGCGGCCGTATTTGGAGTGTTGCGTGCACCTTTGGTCGCCACAGGATGTGGAGGCATTGGACAGGGTGCAGAGGTGATTTACGAGGATGTTGCCTGGTATGGAGGCAGTATCTGATGGGGAAAGGCTGAAGGACTTGAGGCTGTTTTCGTTCGAGAAGGATTTTAAGATGTGACTTATTAGAGGCATACAGATGATACAGGAGGTTTTAGAGAGGGTGCAGAAGAGATTTAACAGGATGTTGCCTGGTATGGAGGGCATTGGTTATGAGGAGCGGTTGAATAAACTCGGTTTGTTCTCACTGAAACGACGGAGGTTGAGGGGCAAACTGATAGAGGTCTACAAAATTAAGAGGGTCATAGAAAAAGTGGAGATTCAGAGGCTTTTCCCCAGGGTTGAGGGGTCAATTACTAGAGGGCATAGTTTTAAGGAGCGAAGGTCAAGGTTTAGAGTGTTAGGGAGGCAAGTATTTTACTCAGAGGGTAGTGGGTGCCTGGAATACCGGAGGATTTGTTGGAATCAGAGACGATAGTGACATTTAAGGGGCATCTTGACAGATACATGAATAGGATGGGAATAGAGGGATACGGACCAAGGAAGTGTAGAAGATTTTAGTTCAGACATGCGGCATGGGCTTGGAGTGCCGAAGGGCCTGTTCCTGTGCAGTACTTTTCTTTGTTCTTTGTCTTGCCGGATTTGGCCACTGACTGTTCCAGTATCAGAGGAGTCGCGAACAGTGTTGTTATTGTCCAATCGTTATGGAACATGCCCAGTTCGGAATATCGGCTGGCTACATCTACCCATACGCTCATGGGCATGTGAAACTTATGCTGGTGCGGTGCTGAAGGTGATGCTAAGTAGATTATAATGCTTTTATAAACAGGTGTCGCAGGCCCAGTCTGTGCTGTCCACACATTGAGCACACACTCCTGCTTGCTGTACGGCACTTACATTGTGTTAGTGGAAAGATGAAGAGCAGATCTCACAGCTCAAAACAGGCAAAAGATGGTGTGGGCCATTAGCTGGATAATTCTGCTGCAGGACACACTATGACCTAGTTATAATAGAACCATTGCCAATCAGCTAAGTGGTCAATCATGTTTTAATGAAGATTGCAAGAGATGGTGACAGCAGCGACAACCAGAATGCCTAAACAATGAAGTGTCAGCATGGCGAAGCTGTAATGGCAGGGATAGACAGCACTCTGTAAACCCAACAACCAACGGATCAGATCAATGTGTTGCAGATTGGCAACGGAAACGTTTTGTCCATTCAAAGGCTAAGAGGGACAGTCGGCTTCTCCGATATCGCCAGCCTGAATGACGAGGTGCCGGACGTGTCAGTATGAAATTCCTTGCTGACCAATGTGCCACATCTCCATTTACAATCACCGAGTAGATGATCCAACTCGGCCTTCCCACGTTTGAGAATGAAATGCAGCAGTTTTAAGGACTTAAATATTTTGTATACAGCAGCAGTGAACCAGATCACGATTTAACGAAATTCCAAGGCAAACAGGACCCGGGGTGCGTCAAGAACCAGGATCTTCCAGAACAAATCCAGGAACATTTCGTCCTGAGCCTTAAACTCTGTTAGACTGAATGGCGACGAGTGACGCTGCAGTTGCGCTTCATGGATAACTATCCAGCAAATAGGTATCTGATTAAAATAAGAAATGTTTAACATCTGGGCTGACGGCTAAGCGAGTGATAGTGACACGGGCAGAGAGCTTGTGAGCAGGACCGAGGAGATGGAGAAAGATACGGAAGCAGAGAGTTTCAGTTTCCAGAGAGGCGAAAGGAGCAATGGTGACTTCAGAAACAAATACGTTTTCTGTTGGGAATAATTTAGTATCTGAAATGAACTGTCTGAGAATCAATATTTTGAATGACAAAGATCGCATCTCCCTTTCTGAATTTAATAACAAGCAGAAATAAGCAATCTGTGTTATTCCGGATCTTACGAAGACATCAAATTCCCCTTTGACCAACCATGAGGGATCCATAGATCCCAGGTCATGCACTCTCTGTTCTTTAGGTCTCACAATATTATCATCTCAACTGCATTGAGGTTTCTCCTGGATACTTTCCCTCTGCTTGCAGCTTGACAAATCCTGCAGCACCGTTTACGCCTCATGAACTCGCTCTATAGGATGTTACCGATCTCCATCATTACTTGTGAATTGACGATTCAACCTCTTCAAGTGCAGGCCGCAATGAATCAGCTTTCAATACATGGATACATAGATACAGATACGATAGATGCAGGAGGGCACCCTTTGGCCCTTTGAGTCTGCCCTGCCTTTCATCATGATGATGGCTGACACCCAACTCAACAGCCTAATCCTGCTTTCTCCCCATAGCCTTTGATCACAATCCCTGAATTCTCAGATTGTGACCACTTGCTCTAGACACACCCACCATTGGTAACTTCTTCCCTGAGTTTACCCTGTCTAGCCATGTGACAATTTGATAAGTCTCTGGGAGATCTACCGCATTCTTCTAAACTCCAGCGAGAACAATCCCAAATAGTCAATCTCTCCTCATATGACAGTCCCGCCATTTACAGTGTATTTATACCTTGATTTGATACTGAAAATTACATCACCCTGCATTTTTTTCTGGATTACACCCCATCTGAAAATTTTATGCCGAAGTCTCCAATCTATCTTTTTCCTGTTGAAACCTCTGACAATCCACAGCACAATCAGGAATTTCACCAATCTCAGTGTCATCCGCCAGCTTACTATTCAGACCACCACATTTTCCTCGAGATCATTTATCTACACTATAAACAGCAGACGTGTCACTTCTGATCCGTGCGGATCGCCACTCGCTACAGATCTCCATTCTGAAAAACAACTTCCCACAGCTGCTCTCTGTCTTCTATAACCAATGCAGTTCTGTATCCATCGAGCCAGTCCACCCCGAATCCCATGTGATTTTTGTTTTTGTTCCAGTCTAATGTGGGACCATATCAATCGCCTTACTAAAGTCCATATAAACTACATCCACGGCCCTTCCCTAATCAATCATTTTTGTCACCTCTTCAAAAACTCAATCAGGTTGTTGAGAAATGACGTTCCCCGTACAAAAAACAATGGTGCCTGTCGGTAACTAGTCCATTTTCCTCCTAATGTCTACATATCCTGTCACTCAGTAGCTTTTCCACAAGCTTCCCCACCACTGATGTCAGGCTCACCGGCCTATAATTTCTGGATTAAACCTGCTTCGTTTCTTAAACAAGGGAACGAAATTGACTATTGTCCAGTAGTCTGGAACCTCGACTGTCTTCAAAGATGCTTTGAAGATATCATTTCAGGCTCCAGCTATTTCTCACTTTGCCTCCCGGATTTATCTGGGATATATCCCATACGACCCCGGGGACATGTCGACCTTAATGCAATTGAGGATTCTCAACATTTTTCTTTTGTTATATTGCCGTACTCGGGAGAGTTCACACACCAAACCCTGAATTCGGCATCCGTCATGTAATTATCCCTGGCGAATACCAATAGAAAGCACTCATGAAGGATTTCAAACACTTCCTGTCTACGCATAACTTCACTCCATAGTCCTTGAGTGGGCGGACTCTTTCTCTTGCTACCCAATTGCTACCAATATATATATATGTAAAAGACTCGCGATTTTCCTTCAGCATGACTTCCAAAGACATTTCATGGCCCATTTTAGCCCTCCAGGTTCCTTCCTGATTCACGTCACACCTCAAGACTTCGTCAATTATGTTGGAGGATGGATAAACTGTGACCCCAAAAAACATGGCGGAGATCCCCAACTCTTCTCCAAATATTTGCTCCGAGAGATTGTCGCGAGTGAGATATTAGCGAGCCAGAGATTTATAGAATTGTCAAATAACGAGCAGAAGATTATACATTTTCCACTTTATACAATAAGCTGTGAACTGTAACCCGCTTCCGCAGTGGTTATTGGAAAGATATTTCACCAATCGCTTTGAAAAGATGAATTCAATAATTACTTGAGGATGAGAGGGATATTGCATGGCGAGGGACAAAGAGCAGATGGAAAGCGTGAATAGTAACATTGCATGTTGAAAGTTAACATGGGAGGATTATTTTCTGTTCTCCTTGCACCGTTGTTATTTGGAATGCGTCAAACTATTCCCGTAAACCTGTACCAGTCCAGCCAGTATTCAGATATGTCCTTCCACATATTGATACTGAACACGTACTTGATACCAGTTAATGTTGAACACGGGTACTTCAATGTTCTACTAACATGTCCGAGGTGGAGGGTACCCGCGCCCTGTGTGTGTGATTATTAACTACAGAATACTCTGTGTGTGCATATAAAGAGCTCCTGTGCTCCAGCGATCTCACAGTGACTGTGCGGCAAACAGCGAAGAATCATGAAAGCACTGTTTCTGTTTCTTGGTTTCCTCGTCCTGGTACAGACCACAGTTGCCGATGAAGGAATGGATGAATCAATTACAAAAGGAGGTTAGTATATATAAAAGTTGACGGTAAGTAATCACTCAAATGTGCCTGAGGATTTCATTCTGTGGGACGGCTCTGTTCTGCCATTCAATTGGACCACAACTGAAATGATTCTGTGATTCCTGTTATTAATTAAATATACCTTTTTATTTCAAAGGTCGCTTTTTGGGATGTGATGAAGCTGGAGCAAAATGCAGATTACTCCGTTGCAAAAAAGGCGAGGTTCAGTTGGAGGAAACATGTTTGGGGCTTCTCAAGTGTTGCAAGGCTGAATGAGTTGCCAAAGAGAACCAGTCCCACTGTGAGCTCCATCTGAGTCTCCGCTGAAATAACTGTAATTTCTGTAATTAACTCTCTGCTGCACTGTGTAGTTCCAATAATCCCCCACCCACTGCTTTCTAAATCATGTGAATAAAATTAGCTGCATTGATCAATGGTTATTGTTCACGTCTGATTTCTATCTCGGAATAGTGCGTCAGCAAATCAACTGAGAGGGATGAGAGTTTAAAGAGTGACAGAGCCACTTTGGCTTTGTGTAGCTTTAAAATAATGATCATATTTGCATGCTAACATCAAACCGAATTGTTACCACGTTCACTGCGTGTATCAGGCTGTTTTTCTCTGTCACTTCCTCTGTCACTCTCTCTCTCTGTTATGTCCCGTTTCTCTCAATGTCTCAGTACCTGTTTCCTTCTTGCTGAGATTAGGTGTTTCTATCGATCCCCACGTTTCTCTCCTTTTCTTCGTGACCCACTCTCCCCATTTATCTAATTAACTCTTTATCCCTTCGTTTCTATTTGCCTGTCTTACTCTACTTCACTATTTCTCTCTACCATTATTTCACTATCTGCCTCTCTGTCTCCCAATTTCTCTGGACCCTATTTCTCTGTCTATCGCTCTGGCATTTCTCTATCTCTATTCCTCCCTGCGTTTCTCTAGGTCTATCTCTGCATTTCCATCTCTCCCTTAACCCCGCTCTGGTTTTGTCGCATACCTGCGTCTCTCTGTCTCCTCGCTCTGTCTCTCTCTGTCTCTCTCTCTGCCTCTCACTCTCTCTCTATCTCTCTATCTCTCTCTCTATCGCTCTCTCTCTCTCTCTCTCTCTCTCTATACCCTAACTCACTCCAGTACCTTGCCGCCGTCCCTGACTCTGATGAAATCGCCTTCCTCTTACTCGCACATTTATTAACACTCCAGTGCCCTTTTGTAAAACTTCCGTCTTCTTTCCCCGAAACTCGCATCACCCTTTCCAACCTTCTTCTCTCCAATACACGCTCTCCATGGATTTACCACTCTTTCCACTCTACTTAACACTGACGCCCATCGTTCATGTATTCCTTCTCTTAATACAACACTCTCTCCTAACTCCCACTGACAACATTCGCATCCCATAAAACTCCCTTCACTGTTTCTAACGTGATCTTGTAAATCTCATACGCCAAATGAAACAGAGTAGAAATCAAGGAGAGAATGCAGTGCAACATAAAAAAAAACACATTGCTGATTTTGGTTACCGAAAAACAAGGACATAGAACTTCCAGATCATTTTTATCTTCATGCAACCAATTCAGCTGCAATCCCCAACGGAAGTACATTGCATAAGAGGGTTTCAGTGAAGTGAAGAACGTCATTTTTTGATCATGGATGAGGGAGACTGGATCAGGGAGAACAAATTAATGGAGTGAGCGAAAGAGTCAGCGAGTTCGTAAATTGATTGGTGGGTGCCTGATATGGTGGGTGAGAGAGAAGTAGGACTTCTATAGCCACTTTCTCAGTTCAAGTCAAATCCTCTCCGAGAGGTGATCTGATATCTGGGAGGAGGGATTTTAAAACGTCCTCCCAAGGAATGAGAAAACTCAAACCCTTCCGAGACTGAGAGAACATTAACACTTCGTGCAGACCGAGAGGACACAGAATGACGGGCAGGCCGGGGAGGACATTTATTTTAATTGATGTTGCAGAGGTGATGTTTCCAGGGATGACAGAGAGAATGATGGAAATATAGGGGCGAGTTTGCTACTTCTACGATCTTCCTGAGTGAGTAATGCTGTGTAAAACAACTGTAAGTTCTCGCACAATATAAATTGTTGCACGTTTCACTTGAGTGTATTACGCGTTTATTGGAGTGTATTAACACGCCTCCGTTTAAAGGCCGTGTGCTTAACACTGCTACAGCTCTGTGTGTGTATTTTCAGCTCGGAGTCGCCAGGTGCCGTATATAGACACCTCACAAGTATTCAAGGTGTTCAAAGTAATAAAACTATACACCGATTAGTAAGTTCCAACGATCAATATTTATTATACAAATATAATAAATACGCATGCACACGCTAAAGACTAATACCTATTTCTACTATTAAACGACTAAATACTTATCTAAGTAGGAACCAGCAAGGTCAGGGGACAAGGCCTTTGTTCCTTTCTGGGCTGCACCTTCTGTTCGTTACTAGTCGATTAATGTATAGGCAATGCTGGGTTCACGTAGCGAGCGTCGTTTTGGCACTTACTGAACGATGGCTGGTGCTCAACGGCTAGTGATGGGAGACAGGATCAACGGCTGGAGTCGGAGTCAGGATACAACAGCAGATATGGGTCGACGTCAAAACAGCAGTCCAAGCCGGAGCACAAAAACAGCGGAGCCGGAGCAAAACAGACAGAACCTATCTTTATAGGGCCCCCAATGTCCGTGCCTTTTCGGGGCGGGCCTTTACCTGCCATGTATCGATTGGATCATTTCCCAATCGATGTCTTACAAATCCCCCAATCTGAGGGTCTCTTCTCGATGGGTGGGGCGGTCTCTAGAGTCTTTTGTGATGGATACTTCTGGTGCCGTTTCGTCTGGGCGTCCACTCAAAGTATCCATTCAAAACCAAATGTTGCTATTGTGTGTGCCCAGATCTGGATTGCCTCATTACTATGCAAAGCGTTTTGCTATTTACACCTTTGGTTGAGATCTTCCACCTGGCCATAAACTAGTTTTGCTACGTGCAGAATGCTAATTAGCCTTTGCAGACTGCTTGTCCTGGCTAAACTGTTCTCTCCCTGTAGTCTTAGCAGTTCTCCATTTTGTTAGCCCAGTGTCCATCTAAGGTGGCTACATTCCCTCCTTGTGATCCTCACAATTAAAAAATTGTGAAGGATCACCTATGCACTTTGCTTCGAGTGCTTCTGGGTGCCTTCTTTGTGTTCCCTGACCTCGGCAAGTTCCTGAGCGTCTACTCTGTCCTTGACTATGGGAAGAAAATATTTTACCTGACATCTCTACTTGGCGCTATGTCATAGGGGACATGCATTACCAAAACCGGGAACCTCTACCTATCACAACTATCCTTATCTTACCTTAAACATTTTATTACAGTCTAAACCTCATCCATTCATACCACACCACATAACATTTCCTGACTCGGCAGTCGAGTCCAGGACAATATAATACATGGGTATTTTTTTATTCACATAGTGCTTTATTCATCAAGGGGCAAGGGGGATTGATGAAACCGAAAAATAGGGGATCGAACTCCATAGACGGTTGAGGGGCAGGAACGGGAGGCTCTCCTTTTCCATTTCCTCAACCTGAGGGTCTGTACGATTATGCAGAGGATTGCAATCACGAGCAGTGATTCCATCACATATGACATGGAGTACCATGTCATAAATTTTGTGCACCAGGTCTGAACTTCACTGATCAGAGCTGAGCACGGGGGAGTTGGTGTGAGGGAAACATTGACGGCGGGGGTTGTGGGGGAAACGTGACTCGCTTCCACACATACAAATACAACATTTAACAGTAATAGGTAGGCTTCCATCATGGTCTTCTCTTCGTTCTCTTTCTCTTCCTCCTGTATGGCCGATCCTTGCTGTGAACCCTCTTTCGTCCTTTGAAAGCTATGGGATCAAGCACAGTATCTGTCAATACACAGTTTAATATCCGTACTTGTTAGTGTATCTGTCCTCTAATTCCAATTGACCCATTAAAATGACTGGCCAAGTCACACCCTGTGACTCCCCTCATTTTTTTTTTCAAAAGCGAATTTTATGAACAGAATACACCTAACAACTTTCCTCCTGCGAGCCGTCTCGCAGGCTTTGCTAATTTACCATCCGAATGTTCCTGGGTGTAAATAGCATGTGGGATGGCGGCCTAAGGTCTACCTAACAAAAAATGTAAACAAATTGGAAACAAAAGGTCGAATGGGTTGCGTATGGGCCGCCACGGGTACGATTTGAATGGGATCCCCGGGTAAGGAGTGCTGTGCCATACCCGAGCTTGGCTGACCAAAGTGGGTTCTCAGACAGGGCGGGTCCTCAGTGCCGTTTGTCCACTGCCTGAGTAACCTGGATTAAACGGGCAAGAATGTGTTTACCGTGGATGTGCAGCCTCTATTCGCCAAATAGAGGGGCACCTAAAAACAAGGGAGGAGCCAAGATGCTCCATTTGAAAATTGAGCTGGGCTTCAGACATTTTAGCCGATAAGGTGAGCTGGTCACCATAGAAAGTTCTCAGAGGTAGCTGCGGACAAGCTAAAGTGCGTGCGACGTGGTCACAATCTTTTCAGCTGAAAAGAAGGTGTCCAGCCTCCAACTGAACCAATAACATTCAATACAAACAACATAAACTGACAAACAAAACATACGTGCAGGTTCCATCAGAAAGGAGATCGCTTCCCTCAAGCGGTTCCTATTTTACATCATCTGGACACCTCACTTTTCCTCTGCCTCTGTGAACAGGGTCACAAAGGGGTTGCCGTATCGGGATTCAGACACCGTGTCGTCCTGCTCTCCCGGATCCCACACCCTTGTGTGGATCAGGCATGAAATTTTTGAATTATGTGACCGGGGGTCACTTTCGTCGTTGCGGACAAGTCTGTACGAATTGTCCCTGTGCCAGAGTGTTGGGTATAAAAGTGAATGGGTATTGTCGGGGTAGTCGGGGTCGGGTGGTGGGTCTGGGTTTTTAATATAAGTGACTTCCATGGGGTCACTGGAGTCGGGGTCATAGTCGCTGCAGTGTGGGCTGTAGTGTGGTGTGCTGTGGCTGTCCTCAGAGTCAGTGTCTGTATCGCTGTCTCTGCTGCGGCAGCTTGTGGGCGTTTCGGGGCGTGGTCTGTCGTGGTCAGTGGGCGGAGTCGTGGGCGAGTCCGATGAAGAACTGGTCTGTGAGGGGGATGGTGGAAACGTGTCTCTAGTGGGTGGGGCGAGGTGTTCTGCTGCGTCTAGCAGGACATGGTGTGCATGGTTGGACTGTGTTCCATATGCCTTTAGCTGGTTAATATGGAACCACGCTGTCTTTCCATTGGGATATTTTATCTTATAAACTGAGGGGCTAATTTTATCCGAAATTGAATATGGGCCGGAATATTTTGGTGCTAAAAAACTGCTGGGGTTGTATACAGATAGCATTACCTGTTGCCCAACCTGGAATTCTGTGGGGTGTACAGTCTTATTAAAGCATGCTGTGCTTTGTTAACGCCGTTTCCCTAGTTGAACTGCAGCTGCAATCTGTGCAGACCTCACAGCCTCAACTAGGTCTTTAACTGTCTTTTCGTGTGTGAGGGCCGTCACTTCGGGGCTAGTCATGTCCAGTCCTAAAAGGAATTCTGTACCTTTCATAGGGCGTCCGGTCATGAGTGTGTGTGGTGTGTAGCCTGTGGAAGTTGAAACTGTATTTCTGATAAACATGAGGGCAAATGGGAGCACTGAATCCCATGTTGAGTTGTTCTCTTGAACCATTTTTCTAAGTGTGGATTTTAGGGTCCGATTCATGCGCTCTACAATCCCGCTGGACTGTGGGTGATACGCAATATGAAAGTTTTGTTTGATGCCGAATATTGTCAGGACGTTCTTCATGACACGTCCTGTGAAGTGGGATCCCTGGTCCCAATCAATACTTCGGGGCAAACCCCATCTCGTAAAGATGTGGTGGGTCAGGATCTTTGCAGCTGTCTTAGCTGTATTCGTTCTTGAGGGGAATGCCTCTACCCATTTGGTAAAGGTATCGATTACCACCAGAACGTATTTATAGACATTCCTGCAAGGGGGCAATGGTCCTATAAAGTCGATCTGGAGGTTTGTCCAGGGGCCATTAACTGGTCGAGTATGCCGAAGCTGTGCCTTTTTAGAATACCTCTCCGGGTTATTCTGGGCGCAAATAAGGCAATTCTCGATGTAGTGACCTACATCTGTCCTTAGGTTAGGCCACCAACAGAGCTGCCTGAGGTGCCTCGTGCTCGTGTCGATTCCTTGATGTCCATGCCCGTCATGGAACAAAGCAATCATTTGATTCCTGTCCTGCTGCAGGACCACATAAAGCTGGTCCTTGATGATCACACCCTCATGTGTGGTCAGTGCGTGTCAAAATTTGTCATACTGAGGCACAAAGTTGCCTTTAAAAATCTCCCTGAGATCCTCATCCTGCTTCTGTGCTTCAGCTAAATCCTTGATATCGGTCTGTGAGACTTGAACTGCGCTCACAGGGGCGCTAGCTGGTGCGCTAGCTGGGGGTGTCCACAAGTGTCCTCGCCTGGAACCTGCCTTAGCCAGTGCGTCGGCCTTTACATTCCCAGGGGGGGATGACCTATGGTGGCTTCTAACTTTTATGATGCCGAAGGTTCTGTCCTTCGCTTTATCTAAAATGTGGCGGAGTACAGGGGCTGATGGAAGGGGTTTCCCGTCTGCGGAGATAAAACCTCGTGTCCTCCACAGGGGTAGAAAATCTGTCAAACTATTGCAGACATATAGACTGTCCGAATATATGTCCGCCGGGCTGGGGAAAGAATCGGGGTGGTCCACTATGTACGCTATGGCCGCGAGCTCTGCTGCCTGCGCGCCTAAGTGACCTGGCAATTTTAAAGCTATTTCTTCGAGTGCGCGACCCTGCGCGTCCTCGACATAGATGCCACATCCCGTGATACGCTCACCATCTAAAACCGTGGATGAACCGTCCACGTATATCCTTAGTGGGCCACACGTGTCTGTGTGTTGGGGGTTTTGTCTTGGGTTCCCTATCTTCCTGGGGGGTGTCTTCGCTATGAAGGGCTCCTGTGTTGTGTAGGGGTGCTACAATTTCACATTCATGGGGCTGTCCTGGATATTGGAGGTTGTCGGCTAAAAATGTGTGTGTGCGGGTCCGTTTTACCGTAATGTCGCGTCCTTGTAAAAGTAGTGTCCACCTAGCTGCCCTAATCTGGCTCACTGAACCGTCCTTCAGTCGACCGTCTAGGAGTAACTGTGTGGGGGTGTGCTCGGTCAAATAGTGATGGGGTTGAGTCGGTAATGTACGAGAAGTACTGAACTGCCCAGAAAACTGCTAGGAGGTGCCTCTCGCAGGCTGAAAATCCTTGTTCCACTGGGTCTAAAAGTCGGGAGGCATAAGCCACTGGTCTTAGCTGCTCGTGCCGTTCCTGAAGTAACACGGCCGAGAGGGTCAGATCTGTGCTCGCTACCTCTATTGCATAGGGGGAAAGGTGGTCTGGGACTTGTAGCGCGGGTGCTGCGCTAAGGGCTCTCTTTAACTCTTCCACAGCCTCTGTATGCTGCGGAAGCCATTCCCAGGGGGCTCCTTTCTTAAGGAGGTCTGAGAGTGGGGCTGCCTTTGTCGCGAATCCGTCGATGTGGTTCCAACAATAACCAACCAGTCCTAAGAACGACCGGAGGACTGAAACATTCTGGGGAAGGGGCAATTTGACAATCGAATCAATTCTTTTGAATTCGATCTCGCGTTTGCCGTATGTGATGACTGTACCCAAACACATCACTTTGTTTTCCAAAATCTGGGCCTTTCTTGGGTTAACTTTACAGCCAATTGAGGTTAAAAGTTCCAGGAGCTCGGCCAGAAGCGTAATGTGCTCTGCCTTTGTGTCTGTCTGCAGTAGTAGGTCGTCTACATACTGTACCAGACATTCGGGGCGGGAAAATTTTTATAAACCATTCGCCAGCTGTCGGTGGAAAATGGAGGGGGAATTGTGGAATCCTTGTGGAAGGCATGTCCACGTATACTGTTGTGCTTTGAAAGTGAAGGCAAATTTGTACTGGCACGCCTTTGCCAATGGGATTGACCAGAAGCCGTTGCTAATGTCCAATACCGTGAAATATTTGGAGTTGAGTCCCTGTTTGAGCCTGGTCTCGGGACTTGTTGCTACCGTGGGGGCTACTGCTGGGGTTACTTTATTGAGTTCCCGATAATCAATGGTCAGACGCCATGATCCGTCGGGCTTTCTCACTGGCCAAATAGGGGCATTATTGGTCGAGGCTACTGTTCTAAGCACACCTTGCTCCAATAAGCTACCTATTACCTTCTCTATTTCTCCCTCTGCTTCTAGGGGAAATGTGTATTGTTTCTGTGGTCGGGGGTCAGGTCCGGTAACGTGAATTTGTCCAGTCATTCTGCCGCAGTCGTGCCGGTGACTGGCAAATGCTGTCCTATGTTTGTGTAATACTGCCTTTACTTGTCTGTCCGTGTTTAGTGCAGTCAGGTCAAATGAATAGTCGCCTACTGCGCTAATTCGATTGGCGTACTCTCCTACTGTGAGGGTAGCGGGTGCTCTGTCCGATCTTGCCATTCGCCAGACACACTGGTTAACTGGGTCGAACGACAGGCTATGGGCATTCATAAAATCTATCCCTAGTATGTGTTCTGCTGTCCGGGGAAGATTTACTAATACGACTGGGTGTCTGGTGGAAATGTTCCCTAGCTGGATTGCTACGGGTGCTGTAATGTGTCCCTGCTGCGAGTGTCCTGTGAAACCGCTAAGTGTGATGGTGGAGGTGGTCGGCCACGTGTCTGCCTGTGCCGTGGTGGTGGAATTAATCGTGGTGCGGGACCCTCCTGTGTCCCAAAGTAACTCTATGGGCTTCCCTCTAACCTTAGCTGTGACTACCGGTCTTCCGGATTGATCCCAAAGAGTGTCACAGACCCAAGTGGGGGAGCCCGAACACCGTCAGTCCGTTCCGTCCACATTGGTCTCTCCTGACTGTATCCCTATACTATGGATTGGTTTGGCTTTATTCCTATTCAGAGTGCCTGTCTGCTGGCCTCTCTGTGATCTTTGGGGTGCATTACATTCCTTAGCCCAATGTCCTAAATAGCCACAGTTGTAGCATTCCTGCGACTTCTGTGGAGGGCTGTTCTTTCCTTCATTTACCCACGCGGGGTTTTGGTGCGCTCTCACTGCCTGTATGTCCGCTGCAGCCTGAGCTTCTTCTGGGGACTTCACTTTGCCTCTGCCCTGAACTGATTGCTCCCAAGCGCGGGGCAATCTTTTCAGGACCCACTTCTCATTATGGGCCTCTTCTGAGGGGTCATAGCTGTTGCAAGCGCTCTGTCCTGCATCTGTGGCATGGGAAATTATGGTGCGCGTCCATTTAACCATATTTTCACGGTTCAAATGGGCTCTATTTAAATCGCCAAAAACTGCGTTAAAATGGATCCACAGCCTTCCTGCAAATGCTGTGGGGTGCTCGGTTTTCTTCTGTCGGCACTTGTTAAGTCCTTCTACTGGGTCACCTCGGTTATACCCTATGGCATCTAAAATGGAGGTGTGCATTTCCTCTAGGGTGCCTCCGCCAATGTTCTGTGGGTCGGGGAGGGCTGCTACTACCGATTGGTCTAAACTCAGAACTGTGAGCTTAACCTGCTCTCTCTCGTCCAGGCCGTACATGGTTGCCTGTTGCTTTACTTTTGCAAAAAATTGGTGGGGGTCTGCGGTGGGGAGAAATGGAGTGATCTTTTCACACGCGCCCCTGAGTTGGGTTACAGTTAAGGGGGTGGTGTAGGTGATATCGGGTGCGCCTTCTGTGGTCGCCTTTCTTTGGGTGGTGACTGGATTCATTGGTGCGGTAACTATCTGATCTGTGGGGGGTTGCGGTGCTTGTCTTTTCTGCTGCGCTGCTGGCGCACATGTTCCCTGAACATAACGCTGCGCTGTTTCGCTTAATTCCTTCCAGTCTGGGGCATTCTCCTCATCTAACTGCGTTCCAAAGGTGCTTTGGAACCCATTCTGCACTGAAAGCAGCGATTGCAGCTCCGCAATCTGCTTCCTGCATTTTGCATGGTCTACTGTACTCTGTCTTTGTTCTGTGGTGGCAGCATGGAGTGCTCTTAAAGCTGCCTTTAGGTCAGAGCATTGCCTCTGCAAAGCCTCTACCTGCTTCTCTGATTCTTCTCTTATCAGGACGGCACGTTGCAAGTCCTGATAGGCCTTTTCGTACTGGGTCTGGGAACTGCTGAGATGGGCTAGACAAGACTGATGTGCCCTCTTGGCATCATCCACCTCTCTATCTTTCTCTGCCAGCTTCCCTCCAAGATCCATATTTTCTTTCTCGATGTCCCTGACATCCACTTTACTCATTCGATTTCTCTCCTCTAATTCTGCCCGGAGCGTCTGAACGACCTCCTCTGTGCCTCACAACTGTGCCAAACAGGACACGATTGCCATCGGCTTGCGTGCTTTACTAAGGGTTTTCTTATGAATTTGAGAGAGGTTCTCCCACCAAGTATGTCCTATACTTCCGGGACCTGTCTCCTCATTCATACAGAATTCTTTCCAAAGGGGCCATCCCTTTCCTTGCAGATACTTGCGGAGTTCCAGTTCCCACACGGGACACTGACCTACTCGGCTACTGCTGGTCGCTGCGACCACACACCGTTCTGGATTCATGAGGCGTTCCATTGCCTGCATGGCCACTTTCTCTGACTCACTTTAAATTTGGAACAGGGGGTGTTGAGGTTATGTCTCACGAAACGGGTAAGGCTTACGCTATGTTCCGTTCACAAAACTACCGAAAGTTTGTCGCAACAAAAATGCTTTCAGGTTTCCTTACAACCCTGTTAGTACGCATGCACTAAACACACTTCCGAATTACGTTTATTCGTATGAACACCTTGAATACTTGTGATTTCTTTCCTTTTTCTTTACCAGATTTCTAATTCAAATTTCAGGGTCCTCGACGGAGTGGGGGTGCCACTTGTAACCGCGTCCCGTCAGGAAGTCGCCACTAAATGTTGCACGTTTTACTTGAGTGTATTACGCGTTTATTGGAGTGTATTAACACGCCTCCGTTTAAAGGCCGTGTGCTTAACACTGCTACAGCTCTGTGTGTGTATTTTCAGCTCGGAGTCGCCAGGTGCCGTATATAGACACCTCACAAGTATTTCAAGGTCAGGTTCAAAGTAATAAAACTATACACCGATTAGTAAGTTCCAACGATCAATATTTATTATACAAATATAATAAATACGCATGCACACGCTAAAGACTAATACCTATTTCTACTATTAAACGACTAAATACTTATCTAAGTAGGAACCAGCAAGGTCAGGGGACAAGGCCTTTGTTCCTTTCTGGGCTGCACCTTCTGTTCGTTACTAGTCGATTAATGTATAGGCAATGCTGGGTTCACGTAGCGAGCGTCGTTTTGGCACTTACTGAACGATGGCTGGTGCTCAACGGCTGGTGATGGGAGACAGGATCAACGGCTGGAGTCGGAGTCAGGATACAACAGCAGATCTGGGTCGAAGTCAAAACAGCAGTCCAAGCCGGAGCACAAAAACAGCGGAGCCGGAGCAAAACAGACAGAAACATGTGCGGGGTCTATCTTTATAGGGCCCCCAATGTTCGTGCCTTTTCGGGGCGGGCCTTTACCTGCCATGTATCGATTGGATCATTTCCCAATCGATGTCTTACAAATCCCCCAATCTGAGGGTCTCTTCTCGATGGGTGGGGCGGTCTCTAGGGTCTTTTGTGATGGATACTTCTGGTGCCGTTTCGTCTGGGCGTCCACTCAAAGTATCCATTCAAAACCAAATGTTGCTATTGTGTGTGCCCAGATCTGGATTGCCTCATTACTATGCAAAGCGTTTTGCTATTTACACCTTTGGTTGAGATCTTCCACCTGGCCATAAACTAGTTTTGCTACGTGCAGAATGCTAATTAGCCTTTGCAGACTGCTTGTCCTGGCTAAACTGTTCTCTCCCTGCAGTCTCAGCAGTTCTCCATTGTGTTAGCCCAGTGTCCATCTTAGGTGGCTACAAAATATAAATGTTTCCTTGACTGTAAATCACTCTCAGCAGCCTTGCAATTAAAGGCGTCAGACTAGAATCCTCTCTGGTGGGAATTTCGGGGAGTGGTGGCTGCGTGGGTGATGTGCACGTGAGTGTGCCTGTGTGTGTTTGTATGTGTGTGTCTATTTGTGTGTTTATCTATGTGTGTTTATGTATGTGTATGTGTGTGTATGTGTGATTATATATGTGTCTGTCTGTGCATATTTGTGTGTATGTGTGTCGCGCGGCACGGTAGCACAAGTGGATAGTACTGTCGCTTCACAGCGCCAGGGTCCCAGATTCGATTACCCGCTGGGTCACTGTATGTGCGGAGCCTGCACGCTCTCCCCTTGTCTGCAAGGATTTCCTCCGTGTGCGCCGGTTTTCTCCCACAGTTCATAGGCATGTAGGTTAGGTGGATTGGCCATGATCAGTTGCCCTCAGTGACCAAAACGTTTAGGAGGGGTTATTGGATTACGGGATAGGATGGAAGTGGGTCAGTGCAGGCTCGATGGGCCGAATGGCCTCCTGATGAACTGTATGTTCTATGTTCGTGTGTGTGTGTGTATGTGTGTGAATGTGCGTATGTATGTGTATGTGTGTGTGTGTGTGTTTATGTGTGTATATATGTGTGTGTGTATGTCTGTGTGTGTGAGTGAGTATGTGCATGAGTGTTGTAAAACAAGGGGAAGCAGGGCATTTGAAACATGGATATGATAATAACCCAAAAGAATATGAGATAATGTGTTGTCAGAGATATAGATAACGATCCCATGCATGCAAATACAATGAAATGGTTACAGATGATAAAGATTAAAAGGCGGCAATACTGCACAATAATCTGCAGCAGGTTTCCTTGTCGATGTTCACACAAGCCAAGGTCATGTTCACACCTCAGCAACAAGATGTATGACTCTTGTTCATTGCTTTGCGCAAGTGAAGGAGACAAAGCCGGAGTGAGACAGATCCAGAGTGGAAATTTTGAACTTGGTAATTCGGTGCAAAGTGGAAGAAGGTGCTTTTCCCGACTGTTGTGATCTCTCCCTTTCTTCTGTCTTGTAACTTTTAATCTGCAGTGAGAGGACCAGACAGCATCTGAGAACCTGGGAAGGTAAGTGATTTTTATTCATTCTTATTTTTATTATCTTTTCAAATTGTGTGTGTGTGTGGGGGGGGGGGGGGCAGGGGGGGTGACATCACAGCAAAGCTGTGACCTGATGGACTGGTTGGGAATCTGCACTAAATTTGAAAATTAAGCATTTTTCAACTAATTACACATAATTACTTAATTATATCTTAGAGGGGTATCTAAGCGAGAGATCGGAAAGTACTGTATTTAGCTTTCACGTTTCCAGTAGAAATCTTGTGCTAGAATACATATAGTTAACAGCAACTTTAAAAAAAATAATTAACTAATTAATTGACGCAATGTCAATTAGAGGGGTGCAGTGCTTACTGTGAGATGTGGCAGGTCCGGGAGGTTTCCAGCGTCCAGGATGGCTTCATCTGCAGAAAGTGCACCAAACTGGAGCTCCTCACAGACCACATGGTTCGGTTGGAGCAGCAGTTGGATGCACTTAGGAGAATGCAGGTGCCGGAAAGATTCATTGACAGCAGTTAAATATACTTGGAACTATGATGTTGTTGCCATTACAGAGACCTGATTGAGAGAAGGACAGGGCTGGCAGCTATAAGTTCCAGGATTTAGATGTTTCAGGCGGGATAGAGGGGGATGTAAAAACGATGGCGGAGTTGCGCGACTGGTCAGGGAGAATATATGTGTCTAATGTATGTGTTTTTAAACAGTGTATAAGACCAGTAACACAAGAAGATATTGGAGCAGAATTTGCCCACTCGCCCCATCGAGTCTTCTCCGCCTTTCAATCCTGGCTGATATTTTTCTCAATCTATTCTCCGCCCTTCTCCCCAGAACCCCTGATCCCCTTATTAATCATCAATCTATCTACCTCTGTCCTAAAGGCACTCAGTGGTTTTGCCTCCACAGATTTTTGCGGCAAAGAGTTCATCAGATTCACCACCCTTTGGCTGAAGATATTCCTCCTCATCTCTGTTTTAAAGGATCGTCCCTTTAGTCTGAGATGGTGTCCTCGGCACCTAGTTTTCCTACAAGAGGAAACATTATCTCCACATCCACTCTATCCAGGCCTCGCAGTATACTGTAATTTTCTCTGTGTCTGTTTCAAATCCTCCTTGTCTGTCTGAAATCCTCTCTGTCTCAAAGCCACTATATCTGCATCAGACCCTCTCTGCCTTTCTCAAACCCTCTCTGTCTCTCTCAAACACTCTCTGTCTCAAACCCACCCTTCTGTCTCAAACCCTCTCTGCCTGTCTCAAACCTCTCTGTCTCCAACACTCTCTGCCTGTCTCAAACCCTCTCTTTCTCTCTCAAACCCTCTCTGTCTCAAACCCTCTCTGCCTGTCTCAAACCTCTCTGTCTCGAACACTCTGTCTTTCTCAAATCCTCTACCTTAAACCTTCGCTATTTGTCTCAAACCCTCTCTGTCTCAAATCCTCTCTGGCTGGTTCAAACCTTTGACAGTGTCGCTGTTAAACTGGTTCTACATTGCCGCCTGCTGGCGCCTCCCGACTGCTGCAGGTGCATCTCTTCGGGCGGGGAGACGGTGCCGGTGAAGTTGTTTCACCTCCTGGCCACTAGAGGGCGGAGGTCACTCCTGCGTCGCCTCTTGCACCGCAACCCTGCCCTGGAATTGCAGGAACATCCGGGTCCTCGTGGGGACGAGGCGGCCGCCATCTTGCCGTAACGTCGCTGGGGTCCATCCCATCCGTTCCCCGGTTATTTCAGAGAAAAGAGGAAAAAGTGGCTGTTGAGAAATGGAGGAAGTGGCTCAGATTCTGAGGCGAACCCCCCCCCCCCCCCCCCCCCCCACCCCATCCACCCATTGCCGGCGTAGAACTGGGCATGCGTCGCAGCGTCTTCCAGGGGGCAGCGCGCTGGGACCAGGAATTGAATAAAATCTCCAAACACAACACAAAAGGAGTTGCGACGCTTCAGAACCGAGCGGGACAGGACGTCTGAGGGTAGCATGTGTGAGTAATGATCATAATCATCTAAATATTACAGATTCAGATCAGTCTGGCGCATGTGCAGGGGGGCTGTCCCCACAGAGCAGTGTGTGGACCATCCCCTCAATGAAGCAGTCTCCCCTGGCAATGCAAGATGGCCTCCCGAAGTCTCCCCTGGCAATGCAAGATGGCCACCGGCCGTCTCACTGGCAACGCAAGATGGACCCAGGTCTCTCCCCTTGCACCGAAAGATGGCCGCCGGTCGTCTCCGCTGGCAATCAATATGGTCCACGGCCTCTCCACTGGCAACGCAAGATGGCCGCCGGTCGTCTGCTCTGGCCACGCAAGATGGCCGCCAGTCGGCTGCCTATCAACGCAAATGGCCGCCGCCCGCAGATGTGATTATGGCGCTGGCGTAGTGGCGACGTTCTGCAGCCTGTCATCCAGATTTGATGTGACTGAATGGAGGCGCAGTCGGAGCAACAATTCCTTGATGTAGAGACTGGGAAAAGGCAGCCTCTTTATTCTGAAAGTATTTGATATTTACGAAGGTGCGGATACGAATCTCAAAAATGGCCAGTGACCAGGTTTACATTAAAACCACAATGCAGTCCAAGGTAAAAAATCGTTGTAACAACGTAAAATTTATCCTGAGATTGCCCATGCCTCCCAACATCACAGAGATTCAAAACTCATATCACATCTGATGTGACAAAGGGGCACCAGGCCGACCCGAAGAGCTGCGTTTAACGATCAGCAACGTGTGTTTGATTCTGGGATGCACACACTCCGACCCAGCGTTGATAAATCTGAGGCAAAGAGTCATCAGGTTAATATCATATGACACACTGAGCCTTTCAATCTCACCAGCCAATCTCTCTCACTCCGACATTTCCCAAGCACGTACAGCACAATCATTAGTTGGCCATTCAGGTTTGGACGATTGACCATGTTAAATTGCCCCTTCGTGCCCAGAGATGTGTCGGTTAGGTTACGGGTTATGGGGATTGGGTGCGGTGACTGGGGGAGTGGACTTATGTACAGTGCTCTTTCTGAGTTTTGGTGTAGACTCGATCGGCCAAACACCTTCCTTCAGTACTCATAGAATCATACAGCAGATAATTGTTGCTGCAAATGTGCCGTGGTGAGGATACACCATTGCATTGTGTGCAGTTTTGGTCTCACTGTTCTTGCTCTCGAGGGAGTGCAGCGAAGGTTTACCAGACTGATTACAGGTATGGCGGGACGGCCATCTGATGAGAGGTTGACTCGGTTGGGATCGTCCTCGCTAGAGTTTAGAAGAATAAGGGGGGATCTGATAGAGACGTATACATTTCTAACAGGTCTAGACAGGGTGAATGCAGGGAAAATGTTACAAATGATGCATGTGTCCAGAACCAGGGCTCACAGCCTGAGGATTCAGGTTAAATCATTTCGGACACAGACTAGTAGAGATTTATTCACCCAAAAAGAGGTTAGCCTGCAGAATTCATCAGTAGTTGTTGCTAAAACATCCAACATATTCAAGAGGCAGCTGAATATAGCATTGGGGGAGAATGTGATCAAAGGCCAGTGGAGAAAGAAGGATTAGGCTACTGAGGTGGATGATCAGCCATGATCGTGATGAATGGCGGAGCAGGCTCGGAGAAACAGAAGGCCTCCTCCTGCTCCTAGCTTCTCTGTATCTATGTCAAAGGACCTTCGGCCCATTACATCTGTGCTGCTCAAACACTGCCCAACTAAACACTATGCAATTTCTAGCATTTTTTCAATAGTATTGTATGCCTTGGAGAAGTTATATTACATTTCATACAATTTGCTCTCAACGTTAATGATATAATCTACTTTCACCCTACTGCCAGTCAGAACATTCCAGATAATAGCCATCGACTAAAATACCAACAATTCCTCCAATCACCTCTGTCGCCCAACCATCTTCAATTGCTGCAGCAATGACCTTCCCTGCATCACCAGTTCAGAAGCGGGATCTTGACGATGATTACACAACGTTGAGCTCCAGGCACAACTCCTCAAATACTGAAATGGAAATGTGATCATATTAAGCAGGTCAGAAAAATCTGGACAGAAACACAAATTCTTCAAAGTTACATGCCGCTGACGTGCAGCGAGAACACACCAGGAAGATTCTTGAAAGGGTCTTTGTAGCCTGGGAGCGATTGTGTTGACATGACCTGTTTTATAAGAATAGCAAATAACAAAGATGAATACAGCGCAGAACAGGGTCTTCGAAACTTCAAGCCTGTGCCGATCATGATACCAGCCTTGGCCAAATCCCTCAGCACCACATTGTGCCTATTCCATCTATACGCATCATGTATTTGTCAAGAGGCCTATTGAACGCCGTTAATGTATGTGCTTCCACAATCTCATCTGCACCATCTCCAAAGACTCCACACCCTTTTGGTATGATGTGGAGATGCCGGCGTTGGACTGGGGTGTGCACAGTAAGAAGTCTGACAACACCAGGTTAAAGTCCAACAAGTTTGTTTCAAACATTATCTTTCGGCGAACTGCTCCTTCCTCGGGTGAATGAAGAGGTATGTTCCAGAAATATATATAGTCAAATTCAAAGATGCCAGACAATGCTTAGAATGTGAGCATTTGCAGCTAATCAAGTCTTTACAGAACCACAGATACGGGTAACCCCAGGTTAAAGAGGTGTGAATTGTCTCAAGCCTGGACAGTTGGTAGGATTTCGCAATCCCAGGCCAAATGGTAGGGGGTGAATGTAATGTGACATGAATCCCAGTCCCCGGTTCAGGCTGCACTCATGTGTGCAGAACTTGGCAATAAGTTTCTGCTCAGCGATTGTGCGTTGTCGTGCGTCTTGAATGCCGCCTTGGAAAATGCGTGACCGGAGATTAGAAGCTGAATGCCCCTGACTGCTGAAGTGTTCTACGACTGGACGGGAATATTCCTGCCTGGTGATTGTCGTGCGATCTCCATTCATTCGTTGCCGCAGCGTCTGCATAGTCTCCCCAATGTACCACGCTTTAGGACATCCTTTCCTGCAGCATATGCGATAGACAACATTGGCCGAGTCACACGAGTATGTACCGCGCAACTGGTGGGTGGTGTTTTCACGTGTAATGGTGGTATCCATGTCGATGACCTGGCACGGCTTGCAGAGATTGCCATGACAGGGTTATGTGGTGTCGTGGTCTCTGTTCTCAAGGCTGTGTAGTTTGCTGCAAACAACGGTTTGTTTGAGGTTGTCCGGTAGTTTGAAGTAGAGGGGGTGTGGGGATGAACTTGGCTAGATGTTCATCTTCATCGATGATGTGTTTAAGGCTTCAAAGAAGATGGTGGAGCTTTGACAAAGAGTCATCGGACTCGAAACATTAGCTCTTCTCTCTCCCTACGGATGCTGCCAGACTTTCTGAGATTTTCCAGCATTTGCCCTTTTGTTTCAGAGGTCGTTGTCTCTCCGCTCCAGGAAAGCACTGGACGATGAAGGCTACTCTGTCGGTTGTGTCCCGTGTTTTCTTCAGAGAGGATCGGCGCGGTTCTTTGCTGTGGCGTGTTGCAACTGTCGATCGATGAGTCGACCACCATATCCCGTTCGTACGAGGGCATTTTTCAGCGTCTGTAGATGTCTGTTACGCGCCTCCTCGTCTGAGAAGATCCTGTGTATACGGAGTGCTTGTCCATAGGGTATGGCTTCTTTTAATGTGTTTCGGGTGGATTCTGGAGAGGTGGATCATCGTGATGTTATCCGTGGGCTTAAGGTAAAGCGAAGTGCTCAGAAAGGACGTATTGGCACTGGAGGGTGTGCAGAGGAGATTCACGAGGTTAATCCCAGAGCTGAAGCAGTTGGATTACGAGGAGAGGTTGAGTAGACTGGGACTGTACTCGTTGGAATTTAGAAGGATGAGGGGGGATATTATCGAAATGTTTAAAATTATGAAGGGAATAGATAGGATAGATGCGGGCAAGTCGTTTCCACTGGCTTGTGTAAGCAGAACTAGGGGGCATAGCCGAAAAATAAGGGGAAGTAGATTTAGGACAGAGTTTAGGAGGAACTTCTTCACGCAAAGGGTTTTGAATCTATGGAATTCCTTGCCCATTGAAGCAGTTGATGCTCCTTCATTAAATGTCTTTAAGGTAAAGATAGATAGTTTTTTGAAGAATAAAGGGATTAAGGGTTATGGTGTTCGGGCCGTAAGTGGAGCTGAGTCCACAAAAGATCAGCCATGATCTCATTGAATGGCGCAGCAGGCTTGAGGGGCCAGATGGCCTACTCCTGCTCCTAGTTCTTATGTTCTTATAACAGAGAAATTTCTGAAGTTACGGATAGTAAAGAGGATTGTCAAAGGATACAGCAGAATATAAACTGTTTGGCGTCTTGGGTGAGAAATGGCAGATGGAGTTTAATCTGGACAAGCTCCATTGGGCAGCATTTTTGCACAAGTGGATAGCACTGTGCCTCACAGCTCCAGGCTCCCAGATTCGATTCCCCGCTGGGTCATGTCTGTGCAGAGTCTGCACCTTCTCCCCGTGTCTACGTGGTCTTCCTCTTGGTGCTCCGGTTTCCTCCCACAATCCAAAGACGTGCAGGTTAGGTGGATTGGCCATGCTGAATTTGCTCTTAGTGTCCAATATGAAAGTTAGGAGTGGTTACTGGGTTACGGGGATAGGGTGTAATTGAGGGCTGAAGTGGGTCGGTGCAGACTCGATGGGCCAAATAGCCTCCTTCTGCACTGTATGTTCTATGTTCTAAGATTGAGGTAATGCACATTTAAAGGTTAAATGCAGACACGAATTACAGAATAAATGGTAGAGTATTGACAGGCAGTGAGATCTGGGCATGTATATCCACCGTTCGCTGAAAATGGCAACGCTTTTGGATCAGGTGGCCAAGAAGGCATGCTGCACGCTGACCTTCATCGCTTAAGGCATTGAATATAAAAATCGGCAGGTCATGTTGAAGCTGTTACAGGAGCTTACTTAGAACTCATTTGAAATGTTCTGTTCCATTCTGATCGCCACACTACCAAAGGGATGTGCATGCTTTGGAAAGGATACATAAGCGGTTTACTAGGGTGTGGGTGGTAGAAAGTGGATTAGATTGGATTGGATTTGTTTATTGTTACGTGTACCGAGGTACAGTAAAAAGTATTTTTCTGCGAGCAGCTCAGCAGATCATTAAGTACATGGGAAGAAAAGGGAATAAACTAACACACATAAATTGGCAACACAAGGAATGCAATGTAACTACATCAGCACCGGCATGGGATGAAGCATACAGGGGTATAGTGTTAATCAGCTCATTCCATATGAGGGTCATTTAGGAGTCTGGTAACAGCGGGGATGAATCTGTTTTGGAACCTATTCGTTCGTGTTCATAGATTATAGAATTTACAGTGCAGAAGGAGGCCATTCGGCCCATCGAGTCTGCACCGGCCTTTGTAAAGAGCACTCTACTCAACATAGAACATAGAACATATAACAGTACAGCACAGAACAGGCCCTTCAGCCCTCAATGTTGTGCCGAGCCATGATCACCCTACTCAAACTCACGTATCCACCCTATACCCGTAACCCAACAACCCCCCCCCCCCCCTTAATCTTACTTTTATTAGGACACTACGGGCAATTTAGCATGGCCAATCCACCTAACCTGCACATCTTTGGACTGTGAGAGGAAACCGGAGCACCCGGAGGAAACCCATGCACACACGGGGAGGATGTGCAGACTCCGCACAGACAGTGACACAAGCCGGAATCGAACCTGGGACCCTGGAGCTGTGAAGCGATTGTGCTATCCTCAATACTACCGTGCTGCTGTTCTGAGACTAATGCATCTCCTGCCAGATGGAAAAAGTTGAAAAGTTGAACGAGTGTGTTAGCCGGGTGGGAGGGGTCTTGGCTTATGCTGCCCGCTTTCCCCAGGCAGCGGGAGGTGCAGATGGAGTCAATGGATGCGAGACAGAGTCGTGCGATGGACTGGACGGTGTTCACGACTGTCTCAAGTTTCTTGCGGTCTTGGGCCGAGCAGTTGCCATACCAGGCTGTGTTGCATTCAGATAGGATGCTTTCTATGGTGCATCTGTAAAAGTTAGTAAGAGTTAATGTGGATATGCCAAATTTCCTTAGTTTCCAGAGGAAGTATAAACGCTGTTGCGCTTTCTTGATGATAGCGTCGACGTTGTTAGACCAGGAATGGAGGGCAGTAGCTATGAGGAGAGTTTAGATGAGCACGCTCTGTTGTCACTTGAACGACGGAGGTTGAGAGGCGACCTGAAGGAGTTCTACAAGATTATGAGTAGCACAGTCAAGTACTGGGGGACACAGGTTTAAAGTGTGTGAGGAAAAGCTTAGAGCAGATGTGCGAGGCACGTTTTGTACAGAGAGGGTGGTAAATATATGGAATGTGCTGCCTTGTGGTAGCAGGTGCGATAGCGGTATTTAAAGGACATTGAGACAAATATGGGAATAAGGTGGAAATGGAAAGATACGAACTCCGTAAGTGCACACGGTTTTCAGTTAGGCAGTTATCATGGTCGGGATAGGCTTGGAAGGCTGACGGGTCTGTTCCTTTCCTGTATTGTCCTTTCTTCTTATTACCTCACATTTGCCCAGATTAAACTTCATTTGCCATTTCTCCACCCAAGACTTCAACCTATCGAGTCTTGCTGTGTCCTCTGACAATCCTCAACACTTTCTGCCACTCCACCAACCTTGGTGTCATCCCCACAATTACTAATCGAATCAGCTACATTTTACTCCAAATAGATTAGTTTTTATAAAACTTTACAGTACCCTTCCAATTAAGGGGCAATTCAGCGTGGCCAATTCACCTAACCTGCACATTTTTGTGTTGCGGGGACGAATTCCACGCAAACACGGGTAGAAGGTGCAAACTCCACACGGACAGTGATCCAGAGCCTGGATCGAACGTGGGACCTCTGCGCCGAGAAGGAGCAATGCTAACCACTGTGCCACCATGCTGTCCTTCCCCCAAATCGTTTATGCATACTCCAAACAACAGATACCCCAGCATAGATCTCTGCATGGCACCACTACTCACAACCTTCCATTTAGAAAAATACCCTTCTACTGCTGCTCTTTGACTGATCCAGTTCTGCATCTATCTTACCACCTCACCTCTGATCCCATGTGACTTCACCTTTTGCACCCGGCTACCATGAGGCACCCGTCTGTCAGTTGCATTACTGAAGTCCACGTAAACAACATTCCCCCCGAAAAAATATATTTGTCACCTCCTCAACAAACCCGACCAAGTCAGCGAGGCAAGACCGCCCCTTCACAAAACCATGCGTGTCGTTCTGGTTGGTAATGGTTGTGGGTTTGGAAGGTGCTGTCTAAGGAACCTTGTTGAGTTACTGAAGTGCATCAGGGGCTGGTTTAGCTCACTGTGCTAAATCGCTGACTTTTACAGGAGACCAAGCAGGCCAGCAGCACGGTCCGATTCCCGTAACAGCCTCCCCCGGATAGGCACCGGAATGTGGCGACTAGGCGCTTTTCACAGTAACTTCATTGAAGCCGACTCGTGACAATAAGCAATTTTCATTTTCATTTCATTTCATTTTTTCATTTCATCTGTAGACGATGCACACGGCTGCCTTGTTCGTCTGTGAATATTTGTGCAAGGGGGAACAATCAAGCACGCTACCTTGTTTTCGTTATTTTATTAAACAAAAAAGCATCGACACCCCAAAACCGAATGTGTTAACTCGCAGTGTAACTTCAACGGAGTGGACCCGTTTGCAGCACTGCTCCTTCCAGCACTCATACGTGAGTTAGTGAAAAGTTGCGGTATGAATCCATGTGTTCAAACATGGTCTGTGCTTCTCACTGGGCGTTTCTCAGTGAGACCAGGTATTGCTATTGAATAGTTGCTGTCGATCTCTATCTCTGATATTGTTTTAAATGTTTGCCTCAGGCAACATCGTCAAACAATTTCACCTGGGCGTTGACTGCTGGATGCTTGTGGATACTTGACTGGAAATTAACTGTAGCATTCCACACATAACAGCGGTGAGTATTATTTAAAATCAATTCATCAACATTACAGATTTTTTTGGAGCGGGTTATAAATTTGATCATTACAGTGGACACATATTTTCTACTTGTGAGGTTGGGTTCTCTGGGGCGAACGGGGAATTTCTTCAAATGGCGTTCATGTTATATCTAAAGTTGTTTTTCACTATTTAAACACTAAATAAGCTTTAAATGAAATATTTACACATGCAGTAAAAATACATAGCTGTGTTCAAATGTCATCCAGCGTCACGTAATTTAAAACGGTAAATTAAGTTTTGAACTCTGGCCTATTTTAACAGTCCCTCATGAATGAGACAAGTTTCGCACTGTGCAGTTGGAAGGTTGAGCTGCATATCTTCATAGGTCTGGAAAAGCGTTTCTACTTTCGGCACTTTAATTAATGGAATCCTGGAAGACAATTGAGCTCAGTTTACTAAGGGTACAAGGGATATCTCCAGAATTCTCAATGGTCACTGCACCTCGCCCTTTCTCTCTCTCTTTCGGTATCTCCCACAATTGAAATCTTGATTATTTTTGCACGCATGTTACAAAAGGCGACGTAATGAATGGATTTCGTTTATTTTTCGCAATTTGACTGGCGCCCTGTTCCTGTCAGTACGGACTCTGTCAGTGCAGTGAGGATTTGAGATTTCAATAACACGGGAAATTCCCTCACTCAAAACGTCACAATTTCTCAGGCATTTTTATTATAATATATTTTGCACGAAAAAAAGGGACAGAGTCAGGCCGGCTTTGTCAAAGAGAATTCTGTTAGAATTCTTTGAGGAGACAACAAGGAAGTTAGATAAAGGAGAACCAGTGGACGTGATTTATGGAGGTTTCCAGAAGGCCTTTGACAAGGTGACACACACTAGACTGTTAAATAGGTTAAGAGCTCATGGTGTTCAGTGTAAGATCCTGACATGGACAGAAGATTGGCTGAGTGGAGAATTCAGAGAGTGGGGATAAAGGGGTATTTTTCAGGATGGCAGCCGGTGACTAGTGGCGTGTCTCAGGGGTCTGTGACCAGGACCACAACTTTTCAGTGTACGTTAATTTTCCGGAAGAAAGACTAAAGGCACTGTTGCTAAGTTTGGAGATGATACAAAGATCTGTGGAGGGACAGGTAGTATTGAGGAAGCAGACGGTTGGAGAAGATATTTGTGAGCGGCTCGGAGAGTGCGCAATGAAGTGGCAGACTGAATATAATGTGAAAAAGTGTGAGGTTATGCACTTTGGAAGGAGAAATGTAGGCATAGGCTATTTTCTAAATCGAGAAATGCTTTGGAAAGCAGAAGCGCAAAGGGACTTGAAAGATTTTGTTCAAGTTTCTCTCAAGGGTGACGTGCAGGTTCAGTCGGCAGTTAGGAAGGCAAATGCAATGTTCGCATTCATTTCAAGAGTGCTAGAATACAAGACCAGGCATGTGCGTCAGAGGGTGGTAAAGGCTCTGCTCAAAACCCATTTGGAATATTGTGAGCAGTCTTGTGCCGTGTATCTAAGGAAGGATGTGCTGACCTTGGAATGGGTCCAGAGGTGGTTCACAAGAATAATGCCTGCAACGAAGAGCATGTCGTATGAGGAACGGTTGAGGGTTCTGGGTCTGTATTCGTTGGAGTTTCGAAGGATGAGGGAGGATCTGACTGAAACGTACAGGATAATACGAGTCCTGCATAAGGTGGACGTGGAGATGATTTTTCCACTTGTAGGAAAACTAGAATCAGAGAACACAATTTCAGATTAAAGGAACGATCCTTCAAAACAGAGATGAGGAGGAATTTCTCCAGCCAGTGCGTCATAAATCTGTGGAACCCTGCCGTTGAAGGCTGTGGAGGCCAAATCACTGAATGTCTTGAGAACAGAGATACACGAGCTCTTGATTAACAAGGACAACTGGGGTTATGGGGAGAAAACAGGAGAATGGAGATGACAAAAACATCAGCCATGATTGAATTGTGGAGCAGACTTGATAGGCTGAGTGGCCTGATTTTTATCCTGCGTCTAATGTTCTTATTATCATAGTTTTACTACTGTTTCCTGCATTTCAAACATAAGAGAGGGGAGGATGCATCGCCAATAACTTGGAACCATTAAAACTTTCGCAATCTGATGTAATAATGTGAGGCCTTGATGTCGAATAACCTAAATAACTATTTATCTCTGAGTATTTAAGAACATAAGGGCAGAAAGGTAGCATTGTGGATGGCATAATTGCTTCACAGCTCCAGGTTCCCAGGTTCGATTCCGGCTTGGGTCACTGTCTGTGCGGAGTCTGCACATCCTCTCCGTGTGTGCGTGGGTTTCCTCCGGGTGCTCCGGTTTCCTCCCACAGTCCAAAGATGTGCAGGTTAGGTGCATTGGCCATGATAAATTGCCCTTAGTGTACAAAATTTTCCTTAGTGTTAGTTGGGGTTACTGGGTTATGGGGATAGGGTGGAGGTGTTGACCTTGGGTAGGGTGCTCTTTCCAAGAGCCAGTGCTGACTCGACGGGCCGAATGGCCTCCTTCTGCACTGTAAATTCTATGTAAAATAATAACTAGGAGTAGGCCATCTGGCCCCTCGAGCCTGCTCCGCCATTCAATGAGATGACGGCTGATCTTTTGTGGACGCAGCTCCACTTTCCGGCCCGAAAACCATAACCCTTAATCCCGTTATTCTTCAAAAACTATCTATCTTTATCTTAAAAACATTGAATGAAGGAGCCTCTACTGCTTCACCGGACAAGGAATTCCACAGATTCACAACCCTTTCGGTGAAGACGTTCCTCCTAAACTCAGTCCGAAATCTACTTCTCATTATTTAGAGGCTATGGCCCCTAGTTCTGCTTTCACGCGCCAGTGGAAACAACCTGCCCGCATCTATCCTATCTATTCCCTTCATCATTTTTTATGTTTCTATAAGATCCCCGCTCATCCTTATAAATTCCAACGAGTACAGTCCCAGGCTACTGAACCCCTCCTCGTAATCGAACCGTTTCAGGTCTGGGATTATTTTCGTGAATCTCCTCTGCACACTCTCCAGTGCCAGTACGTCGTTTCGCTAGTATGAAACAAAAACTGAACACAATATTCCATGTGTGGACTCAGTACCACCTTATGCAATTACAGCATAACCTCCCTAGTCTAAACACCATCCCTCTAGCAATGAAGGACAACATTCCATTTGCCTTCTTAATCACCTGTTGCCAACTTTTTGCGACTGATGCACTAGCACACCCATTTATCTCTGCACAGCAGCATGTTGCAATATATTATTATTTAAATAATAATCCCGTTTGCTGTTATTCCTACCAAAATGGATAACCTCATATTTGTCAACATTGTATTCTATCTACCAGACCCTAGCCCATTCACTTAACCTATCCAAATCCTTCTGCAGACTTCCAGTATCTTCTGCACTTTTCCCTTTACCACTCATCTTAGTGTCGTCTGCAAACTTGGACACATTGCCCTTGGTCCCCCAACTCCAAATCATCTATGTAAATTGTGAACAATTGTGGGCCCAACACTGATCCCTGTGGGATACCACTAGCTACTGATTGCCAACCAGAGAAATACCCATTAATCCCCACTCTTTGCTTTCTGTTAATTAACTACTTTTCCCTTAATGCCATGCATCTTTATGTTATGCAGCAATCTTTTCTGTGGCAGTTTGTCAAAGAATTTCTGGAAATCCAGATATACCACATCCATTGGCTACCCGTTATATACCGCACTGGTAATGTCCTCAAAAAGTTACACTAAATTAGTTAGGCACAACCTGCCCTTTATGAGACCATGCTGCGTCTGCCCAATGGGACAATTTCTATGCAGATGCCTCGCTATTTCTTCCTTGATGACAGATTCCAGCATGTTACCGACTACGGAAGTTAAGTTCACTGGCCTATAATTACCCGCTCTCTGCCTACCTCATTTTATAAACAGTGGTGTCACGTTTGCTAATTTCCAATCCGCCGGGACCACCCCAGAGTCTAGTGAATTTTGGTATATTGTCAGTCACCTGTAACCTGTAATCCCAGGTTAAAGAGGTGTGAACTGCCCTGGCTTCAGACAATTCACACCTCTTTAATTTGGGATTACCCCTTTCTCTGTATCTGTATAGATTTGATTACCCGCAAATGCTCGCATTCTAAGCATTGTCTGTCATCTCTGACTTTATCTATATATACGTTTCTGGAACATATCTCTTCAATCCCCCAAGGAAGGAGCAGTGCTCCGAAAGCTCGTTTTTGAAACAAACCAGTTGGGGCTTTAACCTTGTGTTGTAAGACTTCTTACTGTTTTTATTGACACATTATTGAATGTGGGATCTTGACGGTCTCCAGAACCGTTCAGAGTTTCCTGTATTCAATCAGTTAATTACATTGTGAAATTTGATCTTTCTGAATAATTTTTACAGCAGCATGTGGCCCTTTGAAAAAAAACCATGTCAACTTCTCCCCCCGGAAGTGTTTAAGCTTTCTGATGAACTAACATGTTAAATGAACTTTGCAACAGCTGCATTGATTCATCATGCTGAAGTTCTCTTTGTGAATACATATCTGCTTCTTTCCCAGTGAAGCGATTGAGGCTAATTCGTTGAATGTTTTTAAGGCAAAGTTTTTTGAACGGTAAAGGAATAAAGGGTTATGATGAGCGGGTGGGTAAGTGGAAATGAGTCCACAAAAAGATCAGCCATGATCTCATTGAATGGCGGAGCAGACTCGAAGGGCCAGATGGCCGATTCCTGCTCCTCGTTCTTATGTGACGCTTGAGGTGTATTTATTATTTTTTTCATAATTCAGAGTAAACATTTATTACTTCAAATGGAACGACAATTTAGCGTGGCCAGTCCACCTAATTTGCACACCATTGGGTTGTGGGAATGATACCCACGCAAACAATTGAAAAATATGCAAACTCACAATGGACTGGGATTGGGACCTGGATCGATTCCAGGTCCTCAGTGCCGTAGTCTCATAGCTAGCCACTGGGCCACCTTACCGGACATGTTTATTTGCAATTGAATAAAACAGATGATTGTTTCTGCGGTGATAAGAAGGACAACAATTCAATTAAACAAACTTTCTTGCTAGTTTTGAAATCAAATATTTCGTCATCATCTTCCAGAAGTTCTTGATTAACTGTTTCAATACTGCCCTAACAGCCTCCCCGAACAGGCGCCGGAATGTGGCGACTAGGGGCTTTTCACAGTAACTTAATTTGAAGCCTACTCGGGACAATAAGCGATTTTCATTTTCATTTCATTTCATTAATACTTGCACAATATACACATCAATTACAGTCCAAAGACGTGACGTTCAGGTGCATTGGTCATGTTAAATGGCCTTTGATGTCCAACAAGGATAGGAGGGGTTATTGGGTGACGGGGATCGGATGGAAGTGAATGTTTAAGAGATCAGTGCAGACTCAATGGGACGAATGGCCTCATTCTGCACTGGATGTTCTATGTTATATGTTCTTGTGGGAGCTAATTCCATATCGTTATTTCTCCCTTGGCAGATCACAATTTATTTTACTGAATAACTTTTTGTATTAATTTTGCCTATTATGGATTGATGTCCTCTCATTATGCTCTTTGAAACATGAACACATCATCCACATCTGCTCAATCTTGCAATTTATTATATAAATTGAAATCCCTTTACTGGGGACGTCGTCTCCCTTCCTATTTCGACACAGATACACCAGGGCAATACCTTTCTGAAATGCAAATAAATATTTATGAGGCGGTATGGGTAGTGGTGGGGTGTGTGCAGGACGCAACCCGTCAGACATTTGAAAAAGTTCTGAATTGCGATAGCCAATTATGGAACGGTATTATTTTGAAATTGAAAAATATAGAAGCAAATTGTTCCTTGTTAACAAAGTTTAGTTCCAATTTGAAATTGACGGCATAAAACCAGTCTCAGGATAAACATGAGAGCTATATTCGTGCCCTGTGATTAGATATGAGGAAGTAAACAGTCATATGTCCTATTAGGACATGATCCGATTACTCATTATGGTCTTCCTATTTCCAAATTATTCACAGTGAATCGGACAATGCAGCATTTATCGTATTTCAAAGATTAATGGAGTATAATATATTCGAAAGGGAGTCAAACTATGTGTTCAGCATCTGCAGTATATGTGTCTGACTCCGGAAAAATAATTGTGTTATAGGCACACTATGTAATTGGGATAAAAATGTGGTTGGCAGCTATTCATGTTACTGACAGTCTCCAGAGGATATCTCCAACAGTACAGATTTAGGTCCAAATGTTTACCACTACATCCCTCTCCCTTCCTCCATATCAGTCGCTGATTCGAGATGGCTTCAAAGTATCTTGTTAATGCGATTAAATAATACAAAACACTGGAATGCACTGTTTTTAAATATATAGCTGAACGCTCTTGTTTCAGCAGTCTACTCTGTAGATCCTGTGGGTAGGTTAGCGCTTTGAGAGGTAAAACTGCCGAAATCTTTCTCATTCTGAAGTTCTGTGCGATCGTCAATGTTCTGAGCAATATTACTCGAAAGGATTTACTTGCATTATTTATCATAGTTGCCATTGCTCATTTGCTTGTAAATTACCTTCAGTATTTCATACTCTTCAAAGTTGATTGTGCGCCAATATAATTAAGGGGCATTAATGCTTTTCCAGGGAGTTCCTGTTTGACGGTTAAATGAGTGACATATTTCATGTTTTAATCCACTATCCTGAGGTCATAGAACACAGAACAGAACATGCACGAGGATGCCATTCTGCCCATCGAGTCTGCACCGACCCACTTCAGCCGCCCGTCCACCCTATCCCCGTAACCCAATAATCCCTCCCGAACTTTTGTGGACACTAAGGACAATTTGGCATGCCAATCCACCTAACCTGCAGATCATTGGACTGTGGGAGGAACCCGGAGCACCCGGAGGAAACCCACGCAGATGCGGAGAGAATGTGCAGACTCCACACAGACAGTGGCCCAGCAGGGAATCGAACTGGGGACCCTGGCGCTGTGAAGCCACAGTGCTAGCTACTTGTGCTACCGTGCTGCCCTAATCATGTTATGTGGAGGACTCGCCATAAATCATTATTTATGTCGTTTTCCTGCTCCACCTGTTTTAACTTAGGCCTATTTTAAAATCAATGCTTCTTATAGATTATTGCTATTGCCAAATTTCTATTGGAGTCTTGCACATATCAATCATTAATTTAATTTTGAAGCTTGACACAGCTGAAATTGTATTCTCCTTCACGAGAGCTGTGCCACGTCATAGGTTTCAAAATAGTTCATATTTCCAAAGTTACAGTTCCGTTTTTCATCTAACAAGGAGGAGAAATGAACGTTTCAGCAGGCATTTTGATTCACGATTCTGAAGAGCTCATTGTTTATGTCTGTATGTTGCTCTAACAGCTGCAACATTCTTTCTGATTGAGAGTAACATTTAATAGCGTAGGCGCTACTAAGATACCGGACACACAGGGATACTATTCAGCCCCACAGCTTCATGGCGGTATTTTCTTGTGATATGACGGGTTTGCAATCTTTTTGTAATCAAAATATTCCGTCAAAAGTGAAATAGACCTGCATTAACTGTTGCAAAGTTTCCCCAATTAAGCATGCATAATCTATTTTTCAACTACCCCAAGTGAGAGGGTGGCCCACATATCTTCCCCTTTTCTGGGTTGATAACATCTCATTTCATTCATTTGTAGTACACAGCATTCGCGTATCTTACATTGATGATCACTAAATATGCTCCTCTTTGTAATGAGCACTATTGCCTTCATATGCTGCCGAGCAAAGGAATACATTGTTTTAAGGAAATGCATTTGGAAACCTCATTTTATTCTTGTTTCAGGAGAACAGCTACAAACTTGGGACCATGTGGAGCCAGAATTCCGGGTGTATGAGTCAACAGGAACTGCAGCAAAACAGATGGGCAGGTAACCGAGAGAGAAGACATGTGGGTTTTAATGTCTTGCCACTTCACAGTTCTCAGACTATAACGAAATCTCTCTTTTAAAACAAAAGTTTGACTTCTTGGAAGAAATTCTGGAACAGTGTGTTTTCGTAAATTACAAAGCGACCAGCAATTTAGTATTCAAGAATAATTTAATTTCCTCTGGCAGCGGAAATTCTGCCTCAAAGAATCAGAGCTGCAGTACCGTTGCCGGATTCTGAGTGATTCTGAGAGAGCTAGCTGCCACATAGAACATAGAACATAGAACGATACAGCGCAGTATAGGCCCTTCGGCCCACGATGTTGCACCGACATGGGAAGTCAAAAACTAAAGGCCATCTAACCTACACTATGCCATTATCATCCATATGCTTATCCAATAAACTTTTAAATGCCCTCAATGTTGGCGAGTTCACTACTGTTGTGGGTAGGGCATTCCACGGCCTCGCCACTCTTTGCGTAAAAAACCTACCTCTGACGTCTGACCTATATCTATTACCCCTCAATTTAAGGCTATGTCCCCTCGTGCTAGCCACCTCCATCCGCGGGAGAAGGTTCTCACTGTCCACTCTATCTAACCCTCTGATCATTTTGTATGCCTCTATTAAGTCACCTCTTAACCTTCTTCTCTCTAACGAAAACAACCTCAAGTCCTTCAGCCTTTCCTCATAAGATTTTCCCTCCATACCAGGCAACATCCTGGTAAATCTCCTCTGCACCCGTTCCAAAGCTTCCACGTCCTTCCTATAATGAGGCGACCAGAACTGTACGCAATACTCCAAATGCGGCCGTACCAGAGTTTTGTACAGCTGCAACATGACCTCATGGCTCCGGAGCTCAATCCCTCTACCAATAAAGGCCAACACACCATAGGCCTTCTTCATTTTTTTTTCTTTAACCAGCAATTTCCCACATTTTATTTCTTTGTAAACCTTAAAAGACTGTTTTTTTTTAAATCAATTATATCAAAAGTGTTTATAAATTTTGCAGGTCCACAAGTTGGTGTTAAAGTTGTCACACACTATGCTTCGTATTACAAGTTACAAGAGAAAACACAAATAAGCAAACATTGAAATGAGCTTCTTACCAAGATATAAAGCTCCCAGAGGAACAAACCCAAGTAGAGCTAAACAGGGCATCAATACGTCATTAACCACTAAGAGTACTGACTGCTCCAAGGCTTCCATAATGCATGATGTGCTTTAGCTCTTCCCCATATGGACGCTATTTTGTTACTTTTTCGAATCTTATTGTGAGTAAATAATGCGCAATGTAACATTGACCTTTCTCTGATCTCTCTTTCTTCCCATCATTTTTACTAATTTTCTTTATTTTCGTCACTTTCCTTTTCTTTATTTCTCTCATTCCCTTTGTCTTCTAATGTCGGTGCTAATTTATTTCTCTCGTCTGAATGGTATTTTCGAAAATTTCACTATGTGATTTGTCAGATTAGATCGAATTTCCTGCGCTGTTTATTGTTCATTGCACATCCTGTTTGCGTTCGAAATCTGCCTGGTAAATCTCACCATATTCCGACAACTGTGCCGAGAAATGATTCAAAACCTGTATGCATTCAGACAATACCTGTCTTGTAAAAGACTGTGAGAGTTGAGTTACAGTAAAGTGTTATGCATGAATTATCAAAGAACAAAGAAAAAAGAAAATTACATCACAGGAACAAGCCCTTCGGCCCTCCCAGCCTATGCCGATCCAGATCCTTTATCAAGGCCTATTTTCCAAGGTCTACTTCCCTCTGTTCCCCGCCCGTTCATATATCTGTCCAGATGCATCTTAAATGATGCTATCGTGCCCACCTCTACCACGTCCGCTGGCAAAGCGTTCCAGGCACCCACCACCCTTTGCGTAAAAAACTTTCCTCGCACCTCCCTTAAACTTTCCCCCTCTCACCTTGAAATCGTGACCCCTTGTAATTGACACCGCCACTCTTGGAAAATGCTTCTTGCTATCCACCCTGTCCATATCTCATAATTTTGTAGACTTCAATCAGGTGACCCCTCAACCTCCGTCTTTCCAACGAAAACAATCCTAATCTACTAAACCTTTCTTCATAGCTAGCACCCTCCATACCAGGAGACACCCTGGTGAACCTCCTTTGCACCCTCTCTAAAGTATCCACATCGTTCTGGTAATGTGGCGACCAGAACTGCACGCAGTATTCCAAATGTGGCCTAACCAAAGTCCTATACAACTGTAACATGACCTGCCGACTCTTGTACTCAATATCCCGTCCGATGAAGGCAAGCATGCGGTATGCCTTCTTGACCACCCTATCGACCTGCGTTGCCACCTTCAATGTACAGTGGACCTGAACTCCGAGATCTCTCTGTACATCAATTTTCGGCAGGACTCTTCCATTGACCATATAGTCCGCTCTTGAATTAGATCTTCCAAAATACATCACCTCTCATTTGCCTGGATTGAACTCTATCTGTCATTTCTCTGCCCAACTCTCCAATCTATCTATGAAACCATAGTGCTACCCGCTATGCTACCATGCAGCCCAGGTCCCGCTGCACACTCCGCTCTCCCAATTTACAACCATTCTGATAGTAATTTGCCTTCTTGTTTTTTGTTTCCTGCACTCTGGGATGCAGATTATGAGGATTATTGGGATTATTTCTCCTTTAATCCCATCAGTTTCCCCAGCACCATTTCTCTACTAATGTTGATCTCCCTCAGTTCTTCCCTCTCGTAATACCTTTCATTCTCCAACATTTCTGGGAACTGTTTTGTGTCCTCATTTGTGAAGACAGAACCACGGCATCTCCAGGCAAAGCGAAGGGTAGAGGGGTTTGCCTCCTCATCAACTCCTCCTGGTGCTTGGGTGTGGTGACCCTGGCGACCTACTGCTCCCCAGACCTGGAATACTTGACCGTAAAGTGGCGCCCATGCTATCTTCCACGTGAGTTCACTTCCGCCATTATCACAGCGGTCTACATCCCACCCCAGGCAGAAGTGAGGAAGGCGCTGGATGAAATGTACACAGTCATAAACATCTATGAAACAGAACACCAAAGAACACTTGTTCATTGTGGCCGGAGACTTCAACAAAGCCAACCTCAAGAGTGTACTGCCAAAATTCCACCAGCACATCTCCTGTCCCACCAGGGGCGACAACACTCTTGACCACTGCTACTCAAAAATCAAGTGCGCCTACCGTTCCATCCCCCGACCGCACTTTGGGAAATCAGACCATAGACTGTGCTCCTGCTCCCGGCTTACAAGCAGAAACTCAAGCGGGAGAATCCCGCTAAGAATATTGTGCAGTGCTGGTCCGAGGAGACAGAAGAGCTCTTACGTGACTGCTTAGAGACAGAGGATTGTTCCATATTTAAGAACTCAGTGACTAACTTAAATGAGTATGCCACCACCGTCACAGACTTCATCAGCAAATGTGTGGATGACTGCGTGCTAAAGAAAGCAGTACGTACGTTCCCCAACCGGAAACCATGGCTCAACCGCGAGATTGACTCCCTACTGAAGGACATATCTGAGGCGTTCAAGGCAGACGACCCTATCCTATACAAAAAATCCAGGTACGACCTCCGCAAAGCCATCCGAGATGCCAAGAGAGAATATCAAACGAAGCTAGAGTCACGGACAGACTCTCGGCTGTTGTGGCAAGGACTAAACAACATAATGGGCTACAAAGCGAAGCCGAGCAGTATCTCTGGCAGCAGCGCACCCCTCCCCGATGAACTTAATGCATTCTATGCTCGGTTTGAGCAGGTAACCAACAATCCGCTGTCGAGTGCCACAGCAGCCCATAATTCACCCATACCCACCATCACAGTTTCCGAAGTCAGATCGGCCTTCCTGAAAGTGAACCCACGGAAGGGGATGGGCCCGGACGGGATCCATGGTCGTGCACTCAGAGCCTGCGCATACCAGCTGGCAGAGGTATTCACAGACATCTTTAACCTATCCCTACTCCACTCCGAGGTCCCCACCTGCTTCAAGAAGACCACCATCATACCGGTACCAAAGAAGAACCAGGAAACATGCCTCAATGACTACCGCCCGGCGGTCCTGACGTCAGTTGTAATGAAGTGCTTCGAGAGGCTGATCATAAAACGCATCACCTCCATACTCCCGGAACGCCTTGACCCACTTGAATTCGCATACCGTCGCAACCGGTCCACCTCAGACGCCATTTCCCTGGCCCTACACTCATCCTTAGAGCATCTCGAAAACAAGGACTCCTACATCAGACTCCTATTTATCGACTACAGCTCTGCCTTCAACACCATAATCCCAGCCAAGCTCATATTGTTGCACGTTTTACTGTGGTTGTAAAACGCGTTTATTGGAGTGTATTAACACGCCTCCGAGTTCGACGTGTGCTTAACACTACTAGGCTCTGTATTATGTAATTATTTAGCTCTGGAGTCGCCAGTTGCCGTATAGACAACGTCACAAGTATTCCAAGGTCAAGTTCAAAGTAATAAAGACGATACACCGATTAGTAAAGTTCAAACGATCAATATTTATTATACAGTTATAATAAATACTCATGCACACACTAAGAGACTAAGCTATAACTAAACTTAAGTGAACAGAATACTTATCTAACAGGAACAGGCAAGGTCAGAGAACGAGGCCTTCGTCCTGGTCTTGTACTGCAGCCTTCAGCAAGCGTTCTGGTACTTGGGAGTCTAGTGGGCTTGGATCGCGTAGCGAGCGTTGAACTTACGGTTTCGGCGGCTGGTGCTCAACGGCTGGAGTCAGGATGCAAGATGTCAGTCAGAGCCGGAGCACGAGTTTAACAGACCGGGCTCTGTAGGGAATTTGCTTTTATACCCCTCTCTAATGTCCTTGCCCCCTTCTAGGCGGGCTCTACCTTTCGGTACCGATTGGAGCGTTTCCAAACGGCTACCTTCGAAATCCTCCAATGCGGGGGCTTCCCCCGATGTTGGGGGGTGTTTTCGATATTCTTTACTCTGGTGCCATCTTGTTTGCACAACCAATTAAGTGTTACATTGAGATGGAAATGTTGCCATTGTGTGTGCCTGGATCTGGGCTGCCTCATCAGAATGTTAAGCGCTTTGCCATTAACACCTTTGGCTTGGAGATCTGCACCTGGCCAGAAAACTGGTTTGCTGCTTGCAAAATGCTAATTAGTTGAGAGCAGGCTGTCTGTTCTCACTAAACAGGCTTTTCCTTCTGTCTTCCATTTTAGTTTGGCTCAGTGTCCATTTTGCGTGGCCAGCATGGCTACATTCCCTCCTTGTGATCCTCACAATCATACTATTGTGAAGGATCACCTATGTACGTTGCCTTCCTTGTGTTCTGACCTCTTGCCAGTTCCTGTTCTACTCTATTCTTAAACTATGGGAAGGAGAAAAAAAAATTTTAACTAACATTTCTACTTGGCCCTATGTCAAAGGGACATGCATTACTACAACTGGGAACCTCTACCTATCACTATTAACCTTAACCTTAACTTAACATTTCATCACTCTAAAATCTTAACCATTCACACCACAACATCACACTTCCCAACTCGGCAGTCGAGTATGGAACAATATAATACATGGCTGAATTTTTATTTACAGAGTGTTGTAATCAGTGAGGGGTTGAGGGGTTTGGTGGAATCCGAAGATGGGGGATTGAACTCTATAGATGGGTGAGGTGTTGGAACGAGAGGCTCTCCTCTTCCATTTCCTCAACCTGAGGGTCTGCACTAGTATGATGAGGATCGCGATCACCAACAGTGATTCGATTATATAGGACATGGATTACCACGTCATGAATTTAGTACACCAGGTCTGAACCTCGCTGATCAGAGCTGAGCACTGGGGGTTTGCTGTAATTGAAACATTTACGGTGGGGGTTGTGGGGGAAACGTGTCTTGTTTCCACACATATACATATAACATTAAACAGTAATAAGTGGGCTTCCATCATTTTGCTGTTCTTCTTCTTTCTCTTCCTTCTTCCTCCGGTATTGACAATCCTGGCTTCGACCTCTGTCTCGTCCTTTGAAACCTTTGGGATCAAGCACAGTATCTGTCAATACACAGTTTAAGACCTTTACTTGTTAGTGCATCTGTCTTTCAAAACCCAATTGACCCTTTAAAATGACTGGCTAAGTCACACCCTGTGACTCCCCTCATTTTTTTTTTCAAAAAGCGAATTTAAAGACCAGCATACACCTAACAATCCTTCCTTCTGCGAGCCGTCTCGCAGGCTTTGCTGATTTACCATCCGAATGTTCCCGGATGTAAATAGCATGTGGGATGGCGGTCAAAGGGCTACCTAACTTAAAATGAAAACAAACTTTGAAACAAACATCCGAATGAGTTGCGTATGGGCCGCGACGGGTATGAGTTGGATGGAATCCCCGGGTAGGGCGTGCTGTGCCATACCCGAGCTTGGCTGACCAAGGGTTGGTTCTCAGACAGGGCGGGTCCTCAGTGCCGTTTGTCCACTGCCTGAGTAACCTGGAGAGAAAAACGGGTATGAATGTATTGACCATGACTTGCAGCCTCTATTCGCCGAATAGAGGGGCGCCTAAAAAACCAAGGGAGCCAAGATGCTCTAACTGAGGACATCACTGAAGTTCTCAGAGATATCTGCGGACAAGCTATTTGGCGTGTGGCCTTACAACTTTGGAAAAGATCTCCAATCAAACTGAAGTTCTCAAAGGTATCTGCGGATAAACTAACGTGTATGTGAGGTGGTCACAATCTTTTCAGCTGAGAAGAAGATGTCCATCCTCCAGCTGAACCATTTACTTTACTGAAAACGAAACAAACATAAAACGAAGACAAACATACGTGCAGGTTCCATCAGAAAGGACATCGTTTCCCTCAAACGATTCCTATCTTACATCATCTGGACACCTCACTTTGATTCTGCCTCTGTGAACAGGGTCACAAAGGGGTTGCCGTGTCGAGATTCAGACATTGTGTCGTCCTGCTCTCCCGGATCCCACACCCTTGTGTGGATCAGGCATGAAACTTTGGAATTGTGTGACCGGGGGTCACTCTCGTCATTGCGGACAAGTCTGTAGGAATTGTCCCTGTGCCATTGTGTAGTGTCGAGTGTGTTGTCGGGGTAGTCGGGGTCGGGTGGTGGTTCTGGGTTTTTAAGGTAAGTGACTTCCATGGGGTCACTGGAGTCGGGGTCGTAGTTGGTGCAGTGTGGGCTGTATGGCTGTGTGCTGTCGCTGTCTTCAGAGTCAGTGTCAGTCCTGCTGTCTCTGCTGTGGCAGCTTGTGGGCGTGTCGGGGCGTGGTCTGTTGTGGTCTGGGGGCGGAGTCGTGGGCGAGTCCGTGGATGAACTGGTCTGTGAGGGGGATGGTGGAAAAGTGTCTCTGGTGGGCGGGGTGAAGTGTTCTGCTGCATCCAGCAGGACATGGTGAGCATGGTTGGCCTGTGTTCCATATGCCTTTAACTGGTTTATATGGAACCACGCGGTCTTCCCATTAGGATATTTGATCCTGTAAACGGAGAGGCTAATTTTGTCCGAAATTGAGTAGGGACCGGAATATTTTGGAGCCAAAAAACTGCTGGGGTTATAAACAGATAACATTACCTGTTGCCCAACCTGGAATTCTGTGGTGTGTACGGTCTTATTGAAACAGGCAGTACGTTGCTGTCGGCGTTTCCCTAGCTGGACTGCGGCTGCGATCTGTGCAGACCTCACAGTCTCAACTAGATCTTTAACTGCCTTTTCATGTGTGAGGGCCGTCACTTCGGGGCTTGTCATGTCCAGTCCTAAAAGGAATTCTGTACATTTCATAGGGCGTCCGGTCATGAGTGTATGTGGTGTGTATCCTGTAGATGTGGAGACAGTGTTCCTTATGAACATAAGTGCAAAGGGGAGCACTGAATCCCATGTGGAATTATTCTCTTGAACCATTTTCCTGAGGGTCGTTTTTAGGGTCCGATTCATGCGCTCCACAATCCCGCTGGACTGTGGATGATACGCAATGTGGAAGTTTTGTTTTATACCGAATATTGTCAGGACGTTCCTCATGACCCGTCCTGTAAAGTGAGATCCCTGGTCCGAATCGATACTTCGGGGTAAACCCCATCTCGTGAAGATGTGGTGGGTCAGGATCTTTGCAGCTGTCTTTGCTGTATTTGTTCGTGAGGGAAATGCCTCTACCCATTTGGTAAAGGTGTCGATGACCACCAGAACGTATTTATAGCCATTCCTACAAGGGGGCAATGGACCTATAAAATCGATCTGGAGGTTTGTCCAAGGGCCGTTAACTGGGCGAGTATGCCGAAGTTGTGCCTTCTTAGAATACCTCTCCGGGTTATTCTGTGCACAAATAAGGCAATTCTCTATGTAATGTGTGACATCAGTCCTGAGATTAGGCCACCAACAGAGTTGCCTGAGGTGCCTCGTTGTTGCATCAATTCCCTGATGCCCGTGTCCGTCATGGAACAAGGCAATCATCTGATTCCTGTCCTGCTTCGGGACCACATAAAGTTGGTCCTTAATGATCACACCCTCATGTGTGGTCAGTGTGTGTTTAAAGTGCTCGTACGCAGGCACAAAGTCTCCCTTGAAAACCTCCCTGAGGTCTCTGTCCTGTTTCTGTGCTGCTACGAGATCTTTAACCTCTGTTTGTGAGACTTGTACTGCACTCACAGGGGCGCTAGCTGGTGCGCTAGCTGGGGGGGTCCATAAGTGTCCTCTCCTGGAACCTGCCTTAGCCAATGCGTCGGCTTTTACATTCCCAGGGGGTGATGACCTATGGTGGCTGCGAACTTTTATAATGCCGAAGGTCCTGTCCTTCGCTTTCTCTAGGATATGCTGGAGTAAGGGGGCTGATGGAAGGGGTTTTCCGTCTGCGGAGACAAAACCTCGTGTCCTCCACAGGGGCAGAAAATCTGTTAGGCTATTGCAGACATATAAGCTGTCTGAATATATGTCTGCTGGGCTGGGGAAAGAATCGGGGTGGTCCACTATATACGCTATGGCCGCTAGCTCTGCTGCCTGCGCGCCTAAGTGACCTGGTAACTTAAGAGCTATCTCTTCGAGAGAGCGCCCCTGCGCGTCCTCTACATAGATGCCGCATCCTGTGATACGCTCACCATTTAAAACTGTGGAGGAACCGTCTACATAAATCCTCAAGGGTCCACACGTGTCTGTGGGCTGGGGGCTTTGTTTTGGGTTCCCTATCTTCCTGGGGGGTGTTTTTGCTAAAAAGGGTCCTGTGTTATGCAGGGGAGCTACAATTTCACAGTCATGGGGCTGTCCGGGTATTGGAGGTTGTCTGCTAAATATGTGTGTGCGTGTCCGTTTTACTGTAATGTCCCGTCCTTGTAAAAGTAGGGTCCACCTAGCTGCCCTAATCTGGCTAACTGAACCGTCCTTCAGTCGACCGTCTAGTAGTAGCTGTGTGGGTGTATGTTCGGTTAGAATGGTGATGGGGTTTAGTCCGGTTATGTATGAAAAATACTGTACTGCCCAGAAGACAGCAAGGAGGTGCCTCTCACGGGCTGAAAATCCTTGTTCAACCGGGTCCAACAGTCGTGAGGCATAAGCCACTGGTCTTAGCTGCTCGTGCCGTTCCTGAAGCAACACGGCCGAGAGGGTCAGATCGGTGCTCGCTACCTCTATTGCGAAAGGGGAAAGTGGGTCTGGGACTAGCAGCGCGGGTGCTGCACTAAGGGCTCGTTTTAACTCCTCCACAGCCTCTGTATGCTGCGGAAGCCATTCCCAGGGGGCTCCTTTCTTAAGGAGGTCTGAAAGTGGGGCGGCTTTTGTCGCGAATCCGTCTATGTGGTTCCGACAATAACCAACCAGTCCTAAAAACGACCGGAGGACTGATACATTTTGGGGAAGGGGCAATTTGACGATCGAATCAATTCTTTTGAATTCGATCTCGCGTTTGCCGTGCGTGATGACTGTTCCCAAATACATCACTTTATCTGCCAAAATCTGGGCCTTTTTCGGGTTAACTTTACAGCCAATTTCAGTCAAGAGTTCCAGGAGTTCGGCCAGAAGCATAATGTGCTCTGCCTTTGTGTCTGTCTGCAGTAGTAGGTCGTCTACATACTGTACCAGACATTCGGGTCGGGAAAATTTCTCTAATCCACTTGCCAGCTGTCGGTGGAAAATGGAGGGGGAATTGTGGAATCCTTGTGGGAGGCATGTCCACGTGTACTGCTGAGTTTTAAAAGTGAATGCGAATTTATATTGGCACGCTTTTGCCAATGGTATGGACCAGAATCCGTTACTGATATCCAATACCGTGAAGTACTTGGCGTTGAGACCCTGCTTGAGCATGGTCTCGGGACTAGTAGCTACCGTTGGGGCTACTGCGGGGGTTACTTTGTTGAGTTCCCGATAATCGATGGTCAGACGCCATGATCCATCGGGCTTCCTCACTGGCCAAATAGGGGCATTGTTGGTGGAGGCTACCGTTCTCAGTACACCTTGGTCCAACAAGCTACCTATAACCTTTTCTATTTCCACCTCTGCTTCAAGGGGAAATCTGTATTGCTTTTGCGGTCGGGGGTCCTGTCCGGTAACATGAACTTGTCCAGTCATTCTGCCACAGTCATGATGGTGACTTGCAAATGCTGTCCTGTGTTTGTTTAGTAGGGCCTTAATTTGTCGGTCGGTGTGGAGTGTAGTCAGGTCGAATGAGTACTCTCCCACTGCGCTAATCCGATTAGCGTAGTCTCCTACTGTGAGGGTGGCTGGTGCTCTGTCTGATCTAGCCATTCGCCAGACACACTGGTTCACTGGGTCGAACGACAAGCTATGAGCGTTCATAAAATCTATCCCCAGGATGTGTTCTGCCGTCCGGGGAAGATTTACTAGAACTACGGGGTGCCTTGTGCTAATGTTCCCTAGCTGGATCGCTACGGGTGCTGTGATATGTCCCTGCTGTGAGTGTCCGGTGAACCCGCTAAGTGTAATGGTGGATGTGGTCGGCCACGTGTCTGCGTGTGCCGTGGTTGTGGAGTTAATGGTGGTGCGGGATCCTCCTGTGTCCCACAGTAACTCTATGGGCTTCCCTTTGACTTTCGCTGTGACTACGGGCCTCCCTGATGAGTCCCATAGTGTGTCACAGACCCAAGTGGGGGAGCCCGAACACCGTCAGTTCGTCTCGTCCACATTGGTGGGTCCTGACTGTACTGTAACATTATGGATCGGTTTTGACTTATTGCGGTTCAGAGTGCCTGTCTGCTGGCCTCTCTGAGATCGCTGGGGTGCTTGGCATTCTTTTGCCCAATGCCCTAACTGTCCACAGTTATAGCATTCCTGTCCTTTCTGTTGTGGGCTGCTCTTCCCTTCGTTTACCCATGCGGGCTTCTGGTGCTCTCTGACTGCTTGGATATCTGCAGCAGCCTGAGCCTCTTCTGGGGATCCAACTTTGCCTTTTGCCTGAAGCGATTGCTCCCAAGCGCGGGACAATCTTTTCAGGACCCATTTTTCGTTATGGGCCTCTTCTGAGGGGTCATAGCTATTGCAAGCGCTCTGTCCTGCTTCTGTTGCGTGTGAGATAATTGTGCGCGTCCACTTAACCATGTTTTCGCGGGTTAAATGCGCTCTATCTAACTGTCCGAAAACTGCGCTGAAATGAATCCACAGCCTTCCTGCGAATGCTGTGGGGTGTTCGGATCTTTTCTGCCTGCACTTATTCAATCCTTCTACGGGGTCACCTCTATTGTACCCGATGGCATCTAAAATGGCGGTGTGCATCTCCTCTAGGCTGCCTCCTGCCACGTTCTGTGGGTCGGGGAGGGCTGCTACTACACTCTGGTCTAAGCTCAGCACGGTGAGCTTAACCTGCTCTCTCTCATCCAGGCCGCACATGGTAGCCTGCTGCTTTACTTTAGCGAAAAACTGGTGGGGGTCTGCGGTGGGGAGGAACGGAGTGATCTTTTCACACGCGTCCCTTAGCTGGGTTACTGTTAAAGGGGTGGTTTAGGTTATGTCTGGGGCGCCTTCTGATTCGGCTTTTCTCTGCGTGGTTACGGGATTCATGGGTGCGGTTATGGTCTGAGCTGTGGGGGGGTTGGGGTGCCTGTCGTTTCTGCTGAGCTGCGGGCGCACATGTTCCCTGAACATAACGCTGCGCTGTCTCACTTAATTCCTGCCAATCTGGGGCATTTTCCCCATCTAACTGTGCTCCAAAGGTGCTTTGGAAGCCATTCTGCACCGAAAGCAGAGATTGCAGTTCCGCAATCTGTTTCCTGCATTTCGCGTGGTCAACTGTGCTTTGTCTTTGTTCGGTCGTTGCAGCATGGAGTGCTCTCAAAGCTGCTTTGAGATCAGAACATTGCCTCTGCAATGCCTCCACCTGCTTCTCCGATTCCTGTCTTATCAGAACGGCACGTTGCACGTCCTGATAGGCTTTCTCATACTGGGTCTGGGAACTGTTCAGATGAGCTAGACAAGACTGATGAGCCCTTTTGGCATCATCCACCTCTCTATCCTTCTCTGCCAACTTCCCTTTGAGATCCAGATTCTCCTTCTCGATGTCCCTGACATCGACCTTACTCATCCTATTCCTCTCTTCTAAATCTGTCCGGAGCGTCCTGATGACCTCCTCTGCGCCTCGCAACTGTGCCAAACAGGACACAATCGCCATCGGCTTGCGTGCTTTACCTAGGTTCTTTTTGTGTATTTGAGAGAGGTTCTCCCACCAAGTATGACCTATACTCCCGGGACCTGTCTCCTCATTTGCACAAAACTCTTTCCAAAGGGGCCATCCCTTTCCCTGCAAATATTTGCGGAGTTCCAGCTCCCACGTGGGACACTGGCCTACTCTGCTACTGCTGCTGGTCGCTGCGACCACAAACTTTGCTGGATCCATCAGACGTTCCATTGCCTGCATGGCCATTTCCTCTGACTCTCTTTTTATAATTTGGAACAGGGGGTTGTTGGGGTTGTGTTTCAAGAAACGGGTACGGCTTACGCTATTTTCCGATCACAAAACTACCGAAAGTTTGTCGCAACAAAAAGCTTTCAGTTTTACCTTACAGCCCTGTTAGTACGCATGCACTAAACACACTTCCAAATTACGCTTATTATTTTGAACACCTTGAATACTTGTGATCTCTTTCTTTCTCTGCAATTTGGAGTTCTAATTCAAATTTCAGGGTCCTGGACGGTGTGGGGTGTCCACTTACACGTGTCCCGTCAGGAGGTCGCCACTAAATGTTGCACGAAACACAGGTCCTCAAGGGTTCAAACGAATAAAAGCTATACACCGATTAGTAAAGTTCAAACGATCAATATTTATTATACAGTTATAATAAATACTCATGCACACACTAAGAGACTAAGCTATAACTAAACTTAAGTGAACAGAATACTTATCTAACAGGAACAGGCAAGGTCAGAGAACGAGGCCTTCGTCCTGGTCTTGTACTGCAGCCTTCAGCAAGCGTTCTGGTACTTGGGAGTCTAGTGGGCTTGGATCGCGTAGCGAGCGTTGAACTTACGGTTTCGGCGGCTGGTGCTCAACGGCTGGAGTCAGGATGCAAGATGTCAGTCAGAGCCGGAGCACGAGTTTAACAGACCGGGCTCTGTGGGGAATTTGCTTTTATACCCCTCTCTAATGTCCTTGCCCCCTTCTAGGCGGGCTCTACCTTTCGGTACCGATTGGAGCGTTTCCAAACGGCTACCTTCGAAATCCTCCAATGCGGGGGCTTCCCTCGATGTTGGGGGGTGGTTTCGATATTCTTTACTCTGGTGCCATCTTGTTTGCACAACCAATTAAGTGTTACATTGAGATGGAAATGTTGCCATTGTGTGTGCCTGGATCTGGGCTGCCTCATCAGAATGTTAAGCGCTTTGCCATTAACACCTTGGGCTTGGAGATCTGCACCTGGCCAGAAAACTGGTTTGCTGCTTGCAAAATGCTAATTAGTTGAGAGCAGGCTGTCTGTTCTCACTAAACAGGCTTTTCCTTCTGTCTTCCATTTTAGTTTGGCTCAGTGTCCATTTTGCGTGGCCAGCATGGCTACAATATCAAAGCTCCAAAACTTGGGACTTGGCTCTCCACAGTTTGACTGGATCCTTGACTTTCTAACTAACAGACCACAGTCAGTAAGAATGAACACCAACACGTCCTCCACAATAGTCCTCAATACCGGTGCCACGCAAGGCTGCGTACTTAGCCCCCTACTCTACTCCCTGTACACACACGACTGCGTGGCAAAACTTGGTTCCAACTCCATCTACAAGTGTGCTGATGATACGACCATAGTGGGCCGGATCTCGAATAACGACGAGTCCGAATACAGGAGGGAGATAGAGAACCTAATGGAGTGGTGTAACGACAACAATCTCTCCCTCAATGCCAGCAAAACTAAAGAGCTGGTCATCGACTTCAGGAAGCAAAGTACTGTACACACCCCTGTCAGCATCAACGGAGCCGAGGTGGAGATGGTTAGCAGTTTCAAATTCCTAGGGGTGCACATCACCAAAAATCTATCCTGGTCCACTCACGTCGACGCTATCACCAAGAAAGCACAACAGCGCCTATACTTCCTCAGGAAACTAAGGAAATTCAGCATGTCCACATTAACCCTTACCAACTTTTACAGATGCACTATAGAAAGCATCCTCTCGGGCTGCATCAACTGCTCGGCCCAGGACCGCAAGGAACTTCAGAGAGTCGTGAATACCGCCCAGTCCATCACTCGAACCTGCCTCCCATCCATTGATTCCATCTACAACTCCCGCTTCCGGGGGAAAGCGGACAGCATAATCAAGGATCCCTCCCACCCGGCTTACTCACTTTTCCAACATCTTCCATCGGGCAGGAGATTCAGAAGTCTGAGAACACGCACGAACAGACTCAAAACCAGCTTCCTCCCCACTGTCATCAGACTCCTAAATGACCCTCTTATTGACTGACCTCATTAACACTACACCCTATATGCTTCAACCGATGCCAATGCTTATGTAGTTACATTGTATATCTTGTCTTGCCCTATTATGTATTCTCATGTATTTTCTTGAATTTTGTTTAATTCCCTTTTCTTCCATGTACTGAATGATCTGTTGAGCTGCTTGCAGAAAAATACTTTTCACTGTACCTCGGTACACGTGACAATAAACAAATCCAATCCAATCCAATCCAAAATATGTATTCATATCTCAGCCATTTATTTGTCCCTTATTATACATTCCTCTGTTTCTGCTATCGGGGCCTTAGTTTCTCTTTATAAATCTCTTTTTATTCACATATCTGTCGAAACTCATAGTGTCAGCCTTTATGTTCCCTGGAAGCTTACTTCCGCACTTATTTTTCCTTTCTTAATCAATCCCTGTGTCCTACTTTATTAATTCTAAACTGCCCCCAATCCTCAGACCTATTCTTTTTTTGGCCAATAAGTATGCTTCTCCCTTAGATCGGATATTATTTCAGTCCATTGTCACACTGAACAGAGAAAAATATATTTAGATGCATGCTGTCTCAAATGTGTGCCACGGTGTTACTGTAAGCGTGACGTGGTGTGTGTGTGTGCGCGTGTGTGTGTAAGTGTGTGTGCGTGTTTGTTGCGTGTTTGTGTGTAACTATTTTAATCGGTGAGCAAGCGGAGGAGAGAGGCTCTGTTGTTTTTTATTCAATTGGACGTTTTTACTGTAGTGTAAGTCCACTCAACGTCCTCACGGGACGCATTTTCAGCAGTTTGATCCCGCTACCGCGAAGGAACGGCGATTGATTTCCAATTTTGGCGCTGAGAGGCTTGCAGGGAATCTTCCAGGTGATGGGGTTCCTACATGTCTGCTTCCTTGTCATTGTGGTTTGCATGTGTGGGTCATCGACTTCAAAACCAAGGATAGATTTATGACGTTACGGTCGCAGCAAAATGCTGCAAGCAGTTTGTAGCCAAATTAACCATGATTCAGTGAGCCCTCTGGGAAAACATTGCCACTGATTAGTGGATTAAGGAGCATGGTTTCACCATAATGTCACAATGCAGGTATGGAGGACTATCTGGCTGTTGTTTTGTTGTTTGTGCCATTCTCGGTACATTTTCGACTTTCAGCAAAGGAGAGCAGGGAAGCAACATAAATGTATTGAAGGGATTTAGTTACATTCTCACAGTAGCCGGACAATGGAGCTCCAGTCACAATCTTTACACTATAATATGCTCTGCTGTGTTTCGTTGTGACGTGAAAACGTGCAGGAAAATCAGGAAGTAATTCAACGAAGAAAAACATCCGTCATATTTTCTTGGAAATATGTTGACCTCAACACCTATACGCAAAGTGGTCTTCACTCTGCCCTCCTCCTCTCATGCAAACTATCTGCATTGCTAAAAGAATGTGGATCATCAGGAATCTGATCACCTGTGCAACCACACGTTAATAAACGTCATCAAAATATTTCTGGATGGCTGTTCGAGGGAAGATGTTGTGCAAACAGAATCTAATCCATCACAAAAATGAATATGTGTGTACCAAAGGCTGCGTGGTTAATCTAGCCATGGTCATTACGGAAAAGCGTTGTATTCATGAAACATATAATTGTCATGTTAATGCTTTATTATGATATTAATATTGTGATATTGCTTATCTCTCTGGAGCTTTTTTTGAGGAGGGAGTATGGGATTGCTGGGATAGAACAGAACTACGTGCTGGCTCAGTGGGTCAATTTAGATTCGCTGTGGTCAATGACCTCCTTCTGCACTTTACGAAATAACAGGATTCAATGGGCATCAGAGTTTATTGTTCTTGCATTCCCCGCCTTTCAGACATATTTTATTTTAACTTTTAATTAGCAATCAAACGTCTTGTTATTGTAATTGATTGCAAGATGGGTCAAGGATTCTGAGCCATTTTAATCTCGTCCACATCTGTCCTTACACTTTTTGTCGAGAATTGTGGAGGACATTGTCTGTCTGACTCGGATTATTCTTCTCAGTGGATGCCTGTGTGCACCTTGTGAGCGTGGTCAGGTTTGCGATGTCAATACTGCAGTGATTATCAGATGTATCCTATTTTGGTCACCAAATACCCGTCAGATGATATCAGAGATTTTCTTTAGCTGAATAACTTCAAGTGGCGACATCCGGGAACCTATGATTGTGCATTTTCGGTGCACCATTTTCGACACAATAAAGGTGAAATTAAAAAAGAAGAAACATGAAACCTATGTTGACTTGAGTGGTATATGGGCAGTGCCCTTAATATCAATGTGAATTTGAACGCACGATTTTAATTTTACTTCAGTATTCAGTGATCCCGATGTAAATAGTGAAGATATTGATGCCGGTGCTGGGGATCGCGTGTTGGGGCAGTTTGGAGATTGGTGCGAGTTTGGTGTTTTGTGCTATACGTCCGGTTGGGTGCGTGTGGGGGAGAGTTGGCAGTGACGGGCGGATATAGCAGGCCGGGATTTCTCTTACTCTCAGTATATTCCCATGTGCATTAACTTATTCTCTCGCTTCCTGTAGCAAAGGATAACATGCGAAAAATAAAATGGCAGTGGCTAATTGAAATGCTGGACAGTAGATAAGGTTTAAACCTGATTTACACGTGTCTTCTTGCGATTCTGCGTGTGGCCTTTCTTACAAGAAGAGTTGAGGTCCGTGTGTCCGGACATTTCCCAGTCCACGTGTGTGGAGATTGTGTATTACCTCAGTTCCTTCAGCTTCAGGACCGCAGTAATGTGTCACTTCCTAATCAACTCACTAACTTACATCTTAGAATGTATTACTGCGGTAACGTGCACCTGCTAGTCTCTTGGGCAATGCAGTCCCATTCGTCAACACCATGTAATGAGCTTAAACTGAATATTTAAGCACAAACATTTGTGGGCAAATATTCATTATATTGCTTGAAACATTCCAGATGGAGCAAAATTGAATTAGTTTTTAAACAGGCTGAGCACTTAAAATATTCCTGGATATATCGATAAATGTGTGATTAATTGGAACACATGTTAAGACATTGTTAAGAGTTTCAGAGAGTGACACGTTTGGATCCTGCTCTCTCGCATTTCCTCTCTCCCGATCTCTCTCTCTCTCTCTCTTCCTCTCTTTCCCGTGATTTTTATTCCAAATCGGATGTGGAACTAATGACAGCATGAAAAGCAATATAATGGGATGCATCGCCAATTGAATTTGGGGGATGTGAGGTTGGGACTGGATAACGTGTGCATGCTCTTCTTTCTTTGGTCCGTTAGTGATATATTGCAGAGTGATATCCATTGATTTATTTGACGGGCCTGTTCCAGTGATGGAACCTGTGTAGGTCATGCAAGTGGAGTCTGATATTTTAACTGTAATACAATAGTAATATGTATTTCCTCGGAAAACCTGCATAATGAACACAATTGAGACAGCATTTGTAAATTTGTTTGATCAGGATAGAACAAGGAACAAACAACAAAGTAAAGTGCAGCACAGGAACAGTCCGTTGGACCCTTCAAGCCTGCTGGCCGTCCAAACTAAAATCTTGTCCACTTGCGGGTTCTGTATCCCTCTGCCACATCCTATTCATATATATGTCAAGATGCCCCTTAAACGTCACTATCGTCCTTGCTTCCACCAACTCCTCCGGCAGCGAGTTCCAGGCACCAACTACCCTCTGTGTAAAAAACTTACCTCGTACATCTCGTCCAAACCTTTCCCCTAGCACCTTAAACCTATGCCCTTAGTAATTGACCCTTCTACTCTGAGAAAATCAGTCTCTAACTATCCCCTCATAATTTTGTAGACCTCTATCAGACCGCCCCTCAACCTCATTCGTTCCTGTGAGAACAAATCGAGTTTATTCAACCTCTCCTCATAGCAAATGCCCTCCATACCAGGCAAAATCTGGTAAATCTCTTCTGCACCCTCTCTGAAGTCTCCACATTCTTCTGGAAATATGGCGAGAAGAATTGAACATTCTACTCCAAATGTGGCCAAACTAACGTTCTATACTGCAACATGACTTGCCAATTTTTATACTCAAAGCCCCGGCCAATGAAGGCAAGCATTCCGTACGCCTTGTTCACTACCTTAGAACATAGAACAGTACAGCACAGAACAGGCCCTTCGGCCCTCAATGTTGTGCCGAGCCATGATCACCCTACTCAAACCCACGTATCCACCCTATACCTGTAACCCAACAACCCCCCCCCCCCCCTTAACCTTACTTTTATTAGGACACCACGGGCAATTTAGCATGGCCAATCCACCTAACCCGCACATCTTTGGACTGTGGGAGGAAACCGGAGCACCCGGAGGAAACCCACGCACACAGGGGGAGGACGTGCAGACTCCACACAGACAGTGACCCAGCCGGGAATCGAACCTGGGACCCTGGAGCTGTGAAGCATTTATGCTAACCACCATGCTACCTTCTCCACCTGTGTTGTCCCTTTCAGTGACCTGTGGACCTGTACACCAAGATCTCTCTTACTGTCAATACTCTTGACAGTTCTACCATTCACTGTACATTCCCTACCTGCGTTACACCTTCCAAAAGACATTACCTCACATTGATCCAGATTAAACTCCATCTGCAATGTCGCCGCCCAAGTCTCCAAACTATCTAAATCCTGCTGGAAGGGCCAGATGGCCTATTTCTGCTTATAGTTCTTATGTTCTTATGTATTCTCTGACAGTCCTCATCGCTATCATCAATTCCACCAACCTTTGTGTCATCCGCAAACTTAGTCATCAGACCAGTTACATTTTCCTCCAAATCATTTATAGATACGACGAAGAGCAAAAGTCCTATCCCTGCGGAACACCGCGAGTCACTGCTCTCCAATCAGAAAAGCACCTTCGATTGATACTCTATACCTTCTATGACAGATCCAGTTCTGTATCCATCTTGCCAGTTCACCTCTGATCCTGTGTGACTTCACCTTTTGATTGTGAAGAGAATATTTTCTCTTTCGTATATGTCTGTGCAGAAATTGACTGAAGGATTTCCATAAGTCCGTAAGACCATAAGACATAGGAAAATAAATAGGCTACTCGGCCCATCGAATTTGCTCCGCCATTCAACCATAGCTGATTTTCTATTATCCCAAATCCCCTGCCTTCTCCCCATAACCACTGATCCCTTACTGATCAAGTACGTATCTATCTCTGTTTTAAAGACACTGAGTGAATTGGCCTCCACAGCCTTCTGCGGCAAAAGTTCCACAGATTCACCACCCTCTGGCTGAAGAAATTCCTCCTAATCTCTGTTTTAAAATGTGTGTCCCTTTAGTCTGAGATTGTGTCCTCTGGTTCTACTTTTTTTTTTCCTACAAGTGGAAACATAATTTCCTCCTCCACTCTATCGAGGCCTCCTAGTATGCTGTAAGTTTCAACAGAACCCGCCCTCATCCTTCGAACTCCAACGAGTACAAACCCAAGTCCTCAAACAACAAGATCTTAATTCCAGGCACTATTTTTGTGAACGAATGTAACTTTGAAGTAGAAGAGAGAGAGACAGAGGGAGAGACAGAGACAGAGAAAAACCGACAGAGAGGGAGGGGTAGCGAGCTACTATATATATTGTTTGCAAGATATCACCACCACCGATATAGACACACAAACACACACATAAGCAAACAGTCAGACACATACATTAAAGTGTGCAGAAAGGCATGCCAGGTGCAACAGCATTGCGTGCCTAAACATGCAGTGTAAATCTGGTGACATTCCAACGCCTCGCTAATGGCATGCCAAACATCATTAGCAGCAAGTAAAAACAGAGCCAAGCTATTCCAAAACCACCTTCTCATACCTAAGCTCTGTCGTCCTCCGCACCATGTCGTCAATGATAGTGGAAAATTAAACAAGTTAATAGCAAAGTAGGATCTATAAATATCTCCACCGTCAATTGCGAAGGAGGCCATGAAACAGAGCCTAAATAAGGCAGAAACATTTGAAAAATTCTTCAGCCAGAAATGCCGATGAGATGATGCATTTCTACCTGTTCTGGACATACCGACATAGGTGACTGTCTTCCTTCAATTTCAATCACTGCACGTGATATCAATAATGGGCTGAAGAAACTGCAACATGAAAATGCTGTGGTCCGTAAACGATTTCCAGAAATTGCACTGAAGACTTGCGTTCCAGAAATTGCCGCCCCCTTGCCGAGCTATTCAAGTAAAGCTACATGACTGGCATACACCCTGCAAGATGGTGAATTGTCCTGCAGTGCCTATTATCCAAACACAGGACAACATCCACGCTCACCAGTTACCATCCCATCAATCAATAACAATGATCAGCAACGCGGTGGGGTCATCACTAACGCTCTCCACCGGCACTTACTCAACAATTACAGACTCAACTTCGCTCAGCGTGTTTTCCCCAAGAATCACTGAAACCTCTTCAAGCGCAGTTAAACATGGACAAAAGAGCTGAAGCGGCTTTCCTTGACATTAAACCAGTTTATCATTAATTGTGGCATAAATAACCCCAGAAATATCTGAGTCATTGGGATCCATGGTCCCTGCCCCATGTCCGCTCCCCTCCCCAGCTTCCCCTCCCTCTGCATTCATGTCTGGAAGCAAGTAAATGCGCGTAATAGCTGATGGCCTATCATTTCAGCTCCAGGACATCCCATTAGGTGGACCACAGAGTAATGCATCTGGTCAGACACTTTTTGCTGCGTCATCAATGAAGTCCCTTCCATTTTCAGGTCAGAAGGGGTGTGTTCGTTAATGACTGCACCATTTTTAGCACCGTTAGCAACTCCTCAGGTATAGAATCAATTAATTTTCAAATGCAGCAAAATGTAGACAATCGACAGCGTTATGCTAGCAAATGGCAAGCAACATTCGTTCCGCACATGTGTCCAGCAATAACTACCCCCAACACGGGAGGATCAAAGCATCGCCTCTTGACATCGCCTCTCATCGATAGCAATCACACTCTCAGTGCCCATTGTGCTCTCTTGTGACCAGAAACAGAACCGGACTAACCCGTAACAGCCTCCCCGAACAGGCGCCGGAATGTGGCGACTAGGGGCTTTTCACAGTAACTTCATTTGAAGCCTACTTGTGACAATAAGCGATTTTCATTTCATTTTCATTTTCAGTAAATATTGTGGCTAATAAAAAAGCTGAAAGGCGAGGAATTAAGCGATGAGAAACTCACCTCGTCTCTCGCCAAATCCTTTACACCCTCTGATTTCCCTTGCATTATAAGTACATCTCCACAACACCACCACCTTGAAACCATCCACCTGGATTGCTCTCCTTTCCACAAGTAGAACTGATGCACCACCGAGTAACCGAGGCAACAGTATTCACCATCTACAAGATGCACTGCTAAAGAATGTCAAATTTGCTCTCGCTGCACCTTCTGAACCCTCAGCGTCTACCATCTGGAATGTCAACGACGGCAGAGACCTGTTTACGACACCTGGGGAGCCATGTCAATCCTGCTGGAACAAGATGATGGTGAGAAAGGAATTCCCAATTGGTCATGTTCCACCTGAAATTATAACAAACTAGTGGAATAGAAACGATAACTAGAAGTCCGTCACATTCATTTCAGTGGTGACGTATACTGCAGGTAATACAACCGTAGGCAATGTTAATCTGGATTTGGAAAATGATGGGATAATAAGCTCCACAGATGTGTTAAACGTAAATTATTTGGACTGATACCATTGTCAAAAAACTGGGAACTTAGGAGGAGCTTCTATACGCAAAGTGTTGTAAATCTATGAAATTCCCTGCCTAGTGAAGCAGTTGAGGCCCCTTCATTGAATGTTTTCAGGATGCAGATAGATAGTGTTTTCAAGAATAAAGGAATAAAAGGTTATAGTGTTTGGGCGGGAAAGTGGAGCTGTGTCCACGAAAGATCAACCATGATCTCATTGAACAAGGAGCAGGCTCGAAGGGCCAGATGGCCTATTCCTGCTCCTAGATCTGATGCTCTTAGGTTCTTTGCAAGGTGTCATCGGACAGGCTGTAAAACTGTTTGGACAATTCTCCACAAACGTGCTCGTCACATGCCATGTGATTGAAACAGTATACGTGTAGCCACAGACGGTTGTTAACGTTGCAATCGGCCTTTCTTTTGTTATCAATCACATTCGAAAGAAAAAATAGATTATACGGTGGCATAACATTCTGGCTTGCAAAGTGCGGCAAGCATAACACATCATGCAATGCAGAACTGTAAAGAAAGTGGTGACCACCTTCTGGTGCCTGTTTGCAGAGATGTGGATCTACTCCCCTCAACTAAATATTTTTTTTTCAAAGTTACCCCATTTATCCTTTCCATTTTCAGTACTTCATTCACACACTCTATTTTCCATCCATTAAATAAGATGCAAAATAAAAACCTGTATTGACACAACTCTGCAGCCAAAGAAGCGATCAAATATCGCACCACATATTCTCAGAAACATCCATGTGGCCTTCAGAGAATGTTTATTTTGATGCAATTGATTGAAAGATAAAGGTTGTCCATGAACACACGGTTAGTGTTCACGCTATCCGTTAAAATATTGTTCCACCATCTCCTGGATCCCTGCACGATATTTCGGTGTATCTAATTGATGCACGGTAAATTTATCCAGGATGTTCCAACTTAGAGGTTTACACTTAACACACAACACCCGGCACTCAACACCCTCTGTCTGAAAAACAAAATGTCCCTTTTGTATAGGTCCCCTCTTCTCTTAAACCTATGCCGTCCAGTGTTATACTCACCTATCTTTGGCAAAGAATGTTGACTATCTACCTTATCTATGTCCCTCATTATTTTGACGACCTATGGAAGATCACCCTCTAAGCCTCCTACCCTCCAGGGATAAAAGTCCCAATCAATCCAGCCTCTCCTTGTAACTCAGACCATGAAGCCCCAGTAGCATCCTCGCAAAACGTGTCTCCACTCTTCCTAGTGTAGTAATACCCTTTCTATAATAGCGTGACCAGAACTGTACACAGTATTCCAAGCATGGCCTGAGTAATGTCATGTACACCTTCGAAAATAATTTCAAAATACTCGATTCGTAGTTTTGACAAATGAAACCAAGCATTCCGACTGCCTTCGTCGCCACCCTGTCCACCTGGGACTCTACTTTCCAGGAGCTGTGAGCCTCTACTTCTAGATTTCTTTGTTCTGTAACTCTCCCCAACTCCCTACCACTAACTGAGTACGTCCTCTCCGATTCGTTCCACCAAAATGAATCACATCACATTTGTCTAAATTGAACTCCATCTGTTATTCATCGGCCAGCCCAATTGATCAACATCCAGTTGCAATTCTAGACCGTGGGCAGCACGGTAGCATTGTGGATAGCACAATCGCTTCACAGCTCCAGGGTCCCTGGTTCGATTCCGGCTTGGGTCACAGTCTGTGTGGAGTCTGCACATCCTCCCTGTGTGTGCATGGGTTTCCTCCGGGTGCTCCGGTTTCCTCCCACAGTCCAAAGATGTGCAGGTTAGGTGGATTGGCCATGATAAATTGCCCTTAGTGTTGCCCTTAGTGTTGGGTGGGGTTACTGGGTTATGGGTATAGGGTGGAGGTGTTGACCTTGGGTAGGGTGCTCTTTCCAAGAGCCGTTGCAGACTCGATGGGCTGAATGGCCTCCTTCTGCACTGTAAATTCTATGTAAATAACCTTCCCAACAACATTGGTGCAATCTGAAAACCGTGAGTTCTACATAAATAACATTGGACCCAACGTTGACCCCTGAGGCACACCGCTGTTTACAGGCCCCCAGTTTGAAAAAACAACCCTCCACAACCACCCTTTTTCTTCTGTCGTCAAGCCAATTTTGTGTCCAATTGACTACCTCACCCTCACTCCCGTAATATTTAACATTGTGCAACAACCTACCATGCGCTACCTTATCAAAGTCCTTCCTAAAGTCCATGTGGGCAACGTCAACAGCACTGTTCTCATCTACCTTCTTGGTTACTCCTTCAAAAAGCTCAATCAAATTCGTGAGACATGATTTTCCACTCACAGAGCCATGTTGACTTTCCCGACTCAACCCTTGCCTCCGTAATTGCCTGTAGATGCTGTCTCTAGGAATACCTTCTAACACCTTACCCACCACAGACGTTAGGCTCACCGGTCTGTAGTTCCCAAGCTTTCCATGCGGCCATTCTTCAACAAAGGCACAACATTTGCTGCCCTCCAATCTTCAGGCAACTCACCTACTGTTGTCCATGAATCAATTTTCTCTGCTCAGGGTCCCGTAATTTCCTCGCTAACTTCCCACAACGTCCTGGGATACATTTAATCAGATCCACTTTGATACGCTTTCAGACTTCCTTCTCTGCAATTTGTACACTCCTCAAAACATCACTATTTATTTCATAGTATCATAGAATTTACAGTGCAGAAGAAGACCATTAGGCCCACAGAATATGCATAGGAGCTTGGATAGAGCACCCTCCTTAATGTCATACATCAATCATATCTCCGTGACCCAGAACCCCCACCTAACCTTTTTTGGGCAATTTATCATGGTCAATACACCTAAACTGCTCATATTTGGTCTGTGGGAGGAAACCGGAGCGCCAGGAAAAATCCACGCTGACACAGCGATAAAGTCTCCACAGAAAGTTATCCGAGGTCTAAATGGAACCAGGGATCCTGGAGCTGTGAGGCAGAAGTGCAAAACACTGTGCCACCGTGCCACTTCTGTGGCACTATCTTTGAGTTGGGTGAACGTTTGAGATTTGAAATAACGTCCAAGTGTTTGTTCCTTTACAAATTTGCTCCCTCATCAAAATCTTTATTATTATTGTCACATGTAGGCTTGCATTAACACTACAATGAAGTCACTGTGAGAAGTCCTGGTCGCCACACTCCGCTGCCTGTTCGGGTAGACATAGAGTGAATTCAGAATGTCCAAGTCACCTAACAGCACGTCTGTCAGGAGTTGCGGGAGGAAACCGGAGCACTCGGACGAAACCCACGCAGACACGGTGAGAATGTGCACACTCCGCACAGACAGTGACCAAGCCGGGAATCGAATCCGGGACACTGGTGCTGTGAAGTAACAGTGTTATGCACTGGACGACTGTGCCGCACAGACACCACATCGCTAAACCAATTGAACCTTAACATTTCATTGTGGATGTTTTAAACTGATTCCTGAACACATACTTCCTGCACAATTCCAATATATTTGCTGTGAGTGTGAGCTTCAGTAATTTACGCCCTTTCGACTTTTCCATGGGCGCATTTAAAAAAAAATAATGAGTGGGCGAAGGCAAAATATTACTAAATGTTGTTTTGGAGCAATCACTTTTGTGGATATCAATTTTGTTGTCGAATGCAAAATACATCCCTCACAACCATCAAATTTGGGATGTATTTTGCATTCCACAACAAAATTGATATCCGCAAAAGTGATTGCTCCAAAACAACATTTAGTAATATTTTGCCTTAGCCCACTCATTATTATTTTTTACTGACTGCAACCTCTTTCTTTGGGGGGGGGGGGGGTATCTTGCCATTTCCAGGACCTTGTACCGTCTCATTGGAGACTAAAACAATTTTTAAACTTGGCGATTCCGCCAGATAAGTCCTTTCGTGGAATTTGACCATTCCCCACGTCAGGAGATGTTGAACTGTTTTTTCTTCTTCCTCATTAATTCATTTTGTTTCGCCTGAAGACGAAATGGGATGCTGAATGAAATGAGCAACAGCTTGTAGATATTGTCACTTCCTCTGTGACTCTACATTATAATATAACTTATTTTTAAAATGTTAATACACCTAGCCTGCACATCTTTGAGTTGTGGGGCTGAGAGCACACAGGCACGGGGAGAATGTGCAAACTCCACACGGACCTGACCTCGGGCCTGGATCGAACCTGGGTTCTCGGCGCCACGAGGCCGCAGTGGACAGCCATGCTCCCCTTACATTGTAATATAACTGAGCAAAACTGTGGATTATTTATGATTTGCGGCACAGAGTAAGCCAATTCTGCTCCAACAGTCCACGATGGCCTGCATGCTTCATATGAATGTAAGCCATCCTCTTCCATCATAATTTGCCATAATAATCTTCTGGATCCATTATCATCACCATTCCCCTTCCACACCCCTCTTTAAAATATATCCACTATAATTTTCAAACAATCCTTGAAATAGCGGATTCCTAATTAATATAATAATAATCGGTTATTGTCACAACTAGTCCTCAATGAAGTTACTGTGCAAAACCCCTGTTCGCCACATTCAGGTGCCAGCTCGGAGAGGCTGCTACGGGAATTAAATCCGCGCTGCTGGTCTTGTTCTGTGTTCCACGCAAGCTGTTTAGCCCACTGTGCTAAACTAGCCTCTATTATTCTGATCGGGAGAGAAAACTTAATTTGTATTTATTGTTACAATTGTATTTTAATAACTTCCGTTGATGGATTCCAGTCATGTTGTTAACCGAAATCTAAAATGGCCTCACTATCTCCAAACTTCCAAGAAAATTTAGTGTTTCACCGAACGATGTTTGGAAAGCTCTCTGCAATTATTTTCGTGCAGGCTGGATAGAAAGTTTGTGGAATCAGCAAAGGCCAACGAACCATAGGGACATATAAAAAGGATGGATCATTTGGTCATTTCTATTGTGTAGCCAAGACAAAGCTACAAGCCTGTTTCTGGTGGCGGGTGGGGTATAGGGGTCGGGGCTGGGATGGAGAAACATCATTTCAACCTTTCGTGGAGGCCAGAATTGAAAACCTACCCCATCGGTTTTTGTTTCAGCCAAATGTCCTCAAGGTTAAGTCTGTATTTAAGTAAAAACACGCTTGACACTTTAGAGCAAATAATTTCATTACCGATATCTCAGAAGAAACATTGGAGCTCGGAGATTTCACTGGCATTTAAGACATGGCCTGAACGTTTTTGACGAGTTCACTGCTTTTAGAGTCTTTCCACACATAGGTTAATTGTACTGAATCGCCCAATGCAACGTTATTTGCACGGTACCAGTTACTTGGCAGTAAATCTTCCAACAGACCGAGAAACTAAAGTCGCCTGGCTCTGCGAGAATAAAATCCCCCCCCTTCCACCCCAGACCCCCCCCACCCCCTTCCACCCCAGACCCCCCCCACCCCACCCCCCCCCCCACCACCCCCCCCCCCCCCCCACCACCCCCACCACCACCACCACCACACGTCTCCCTCGCTCTCTCGGAATGCAGCCGACACTCCTTATTCCTTAATTAAACGTTACAACTTCGATCCACAGGAATTTAATTATTTTAAGTGGCAGTGGAATTTCAATCATGCACTAGCTCCCTGCACCAACCACTGAGGCAAGAATAGAACTGCTTGACTGGGGTCTGTACTTGTAACTGATGGCAGCAGTAATAAGCTTTCGGAACCTGAGCTCATTGGCATCTGTCAATGAGCTCAGGTTCCGAAAGCATATTACTGTTGTCATCTTTCTCCTCCGTAATTCGTCTGAATGTAGGCAGCATAAATTAAACAAGTTGAACAGGCTGCTTGTGGATACGTGTGTTGCAATTACTTGCGCATTATATACATACGTGTATCACGGTAGCATGGTGGTTAGCATCAATGCTTCACAGCTCCAGGGTCCCAGGTTCGATTCCCGGCTGGGTCACTGTCTGTGTGGAGTCTGCACGTCCTCCCCGTGTGTGCGTGGATTTCCTCCGGGTGCTCCGGTTTCCTCCCACAGTCCAAAGATGTGCGGGTTAGGTGGATTGGCCATGCTAAAAATTGCCCGTAGTGTAAGGTTAATGGGGGGATTGTTGGGATATGGGTTACGTGGGTTTAAGTGGGGTGATCATTGCTCGGCACAACATCGAGGGCCTAAGGGCCTGTGCTGTACTGTTCTATGTTCTATATGCATAATAGCGGGGATCTATTTAGGGGCATTACAGCTTTTGTAGTGGAGGGTTCTAACCTTTGATATTTAAATTGGTCAAACATTTTTCCATTTTTGTGCTGAATTATCTGAATCCGAGGGCCATTTCATGCATATCATACTAATGTTCAATCTAAAGTGCTTTATCACTATTTAAATTAGATTTAGATGTATTGTCACGTGTACGGAGATACAGTGAAATGTATTGTTCTGCGACCAGACAAGACAGATCATTCCACACATGAAAAACGTGTAACATACGATAAATACATGATGCAAGTACATAAACGTAGACATTGGCAGAAACATGCGGAATGCCGTGCTACAACTGTGGCAGAAATGAGTGGACAGTGTGGATGTGTGGACAGACCAGGCCAGTCCAGAGGAGGTCCATTCAGGAGTCTGGTAACAGCGGGGAAGAAGTTGTGTTTGAATCTGTTGGTGCGTGTTCTGAAATAATTGTATCTTCTCCCTGATGGAACTGGTAGATGAGAGAATAACCCGGGTAGGAGGGGTCTTTGATTACTCTGCCCGTTATCCCAAGGCAGCGGGAGGTGTAGACAGAGGCAATGGATGGCATTGCAGATTGCGTTATGAACTGGGCTGTGTTTCACTGTGAAACTTCTTCGTAGTTTCTTGCGGTCTTGGGCCGAGCAGTCACCGCACCAAGCTGTGATGCAACAGACCTGGAACTCCCTCTCCAGCAGCAGAGTGGGTGTACATATACCTGAAGAACGGAAGCGGTTCAAGAAGACAGCTCACCACCAACTTCTGAAGGAGAACTACGAATGGGCATTAAATGCCGGCCTAACAAGCGATGTTCACATTCCAGAAATGATTTTTTTCTAAACACGAGGAATGGCATTGAGGAATGGAGGTGGCTGTGACGCAGTTTTATTCACGTAAATGTGCCAATTGATAGGAATGTTCAAGAGAGGTTTGAGCTGTGAGTCATCTGATTTGTCAGGCCAGCGTGTGAGTATATAAAGAACACCGGATTCACTTGTGCAGATTTAGAATCCACTGTTCCTTTGAAAAGTCTTAATAGAGAAAGGAGGCAGCTTTCCAAAGAGCCATAGAACAGATAATATTCGTTGGGAAGGACAGCAGGGCGAACAAATATGAAGCTCTTGTTTGTTATTGCCATCGTCTGCAGTTGTATAACTGAAGGTGAAGTATATTTTACTTAACCTTTCGCAATGTGTAACATGCTGAGATCGATTGACTAACTAGAGTTGTTAAAGAATCTAACGTAGGATCTGCAATACAAGTGCACATCGTCGAAGAACATCGGTTGTCAACGAATTGTTGTGTTTCTCCCATCATTCAGTCCAATATTAATTGTCGTGTCAACATTAGAATTCAAATTAAGCCATTTCCTCTGGAGGAACGAAAACTAGTGCTGTAAACAATCACCAGAAAATATAAGTGAAGGTATCAATACAAATGCGGCATTTTATTTTAATTTTATCGTTCTGTCAAATTCACCTTGCCAGGAAGTTCGGCACGACAGATCTGCTGCGCATCTGACGCGTTTACAAAGCTAGAACATAGAACATAGAGAAATAAAGCACAGAAAAGGCCCTTCGGCCCACGATGTTGTCCCGAACTTTTGTCCTAGGTTAAACATAGATCATAGAATTTTGGACACTAAGGGCAATTTATCATGGCCAAACCACCCAACCTGCACATCTTTGGACTGTGGGAGGAAACCGGAGCGCCCGGAGGAAACCCACGCAGATACGGGGAGAAAGTGCAGAGTCCACACAGACAGTGACCCAAGCCTCAGAGCTATGAAGCAATCGGTCCATCCACAATGCTACCGTGCTGCCCTTAAGAACAAATTAATGTACACTTTTTATTCTACCACAATCCATGTACCTATCCAATAGCCGCTTGAAGGCCCCTAACGTTTCCGACTCAACTACTTCCACAGGCAGTGCATTCCATGCCCCACCACTCTCTGGGTAAAGAACCTACCTCTGACACCCCCCCCCCCCCCCATATCTTCCACCATTTACGTCCCCTTGTAATGGTTTGAAAGCTCCGTGAACATTCACACCTACATGTCACCTGAATCTGAGGGGTAAGTGGATGACATTAGGGAGAAAGGAATAGATAGATAAAAAGATGTGATTCGACGAAACGGCTGATCGGAAACTTGTCGAAATTATTAACGTTGGAATTAGCCAAAAGCACTGTTTATTGACTTCTATTGTCTCCGTTTCGAAATCACATGTCCCTATTGTTACTAACGTGTTTATTTATTGGCTGTAAATTAAAGCACTCAACGAAATCATAGAATTCTGCAAGAGGTGATGTTGGGCCTTTTGGAGTGGAGACGACATTAGGCCATGGTTCGAAATATCTGATCGAAAACAATAATTTACTAATTCTAAAATGTGATCAGCTTTCTCTTCATATTGTGGTCCGATTTATACGATTATCTTCTGATCAGCTGACATGGGTTTACATTATTGACGTTTACGACACTGCGATAAAAAAATGGATAAAACAGTCCCACTGAAGGTCCATAAAATGAGTCTCAGAAACTGTCTGATTGTGCCTGTTTTTTTTTCATTGTACAGTTCGATCTTCCGTCTGTTATAAATGTTCTGGAACAACATGTTCCGGAATTATTACGTTGTGTCTGCCTTCCAGCACCTGCCAGACTACTTCAATCACAAGATCTACAGGTAATGTAACTCTGCAGCAAAAATAAGTTTAATGTCGTAAACACATCGTGAACATTACATACGCTGTTAATCAATCCGGAAAAACGTGCCCCTAAATCTAAACTGCGAACCGTGGAAATTAATTGTGGATAAATAATGAATATCAGAGGGGATGTTTCACATTCCATTCATAGTCAGAGTGCCAGAAATTTGCCCTGATATCGGAAGTGTTTTGGAGTTAATTGATTAACTTCGTCACAATAATGTATTTCCACGGCCTTAAATGTCTGGAAAGAAGAGTGTTTTGGGCCAAGAAACCAAGAATGGTGCGAAAATATAGATTGTTTTCAGGGAAGGGCAATTTTGAAAATGTTGCCCCTTAGTGGCACAGAAACAGTACAAATAATAGAAAAGTCGCTGCGGAATTCAAAGAAAAATACTCGAAAGGAGGAAGGCAAGGACCTGAGACAAAGCTTGTTAACAGTCCCGGTGCACGCACGCTGGGATATATTACATCCGACCGCGATGTGTCAATTTGCTCCTTTTGTGAATACAACAAGGACATTTCATCCAGATCTGCGGTAAGCTGGGGTCTAGCTACAGCAGAGGCAGAGATGCCGAGTGCGCAGTGGGAAAGAGAGGAATCGAGATTGACCTGAAGTGGAAGCCACAGCGATGAGGATGAAGGCCGATAGAATACAGCGAAGTATTGAATGCAAACGGGAATAGGAGGAGTTAGGAAATGAAGTGTTTGTCTTTGTGTATGGGGGGGGGGGAGTACGGGGGATGTATTGATCCTGATGCGAACGACCCTTTCAACGTTTTCAAAACTCAGAAAAGAGTTAATAAATTTTAAAAATTTTGAAGGATTTGAAAAAAAGTGCTGCACCTATTCCAATTATATCCTCATTAATTTTCCTGAAATTTACAAATTGTTTTACCCCAAGCATTCGTGGCTTACAAAGTGGTAGTAGAGAGCGGGAATTTGGGTGCTGGTTTTATTGGCAATGGGAATGAAAAAAGCCTCCTGGTTTCTTCTGGCGCTGGGACTAGTTGCAGCACTAGATCATTGCTGTGACAATCATACTGAAAGAATGTCAAAAAGAAAAATATATTGTCAGTTTAACTCCACTCTGTGTTTATTTACAGGAGCAATCAATACCACGTTGATTGAACAAGGATGTCCGGGGGCCACTCAGGAAGTATCTTTCACCAGCCGCCTCGTTTTCGGCTCCAAAAACGTCAAATCATGTAATGGCGCAACCTGTAATACTGCGACGGTGGCAGGTAAATTTTCAAAATATGCGTTTCTCACCGGGAGCCAATTTTCTTCTTTTTATTGGATGGATTTACTCCTCAGGCCAGTTTGATCGATCCCTCGTTGTGATAGTTTTCAGATGCTAATCATTTTGACTATGGTCCCACTTCTCTGCCCCTCTCACCACTTCAAACCTATTTCTTTGATCCACCTTATGGTGAAAACCTAAATAGCCATTTAGTTGACTTGCTCATATGGTTTCTGGAATCAAAGATCAACAATGATCTATCCAGCACAGAAACAGGCCCTTCGGCCCTCCTAGCCTATACCGGCCATGATACCATACTTGGCCAAATCCCTCAACACTTCCTTGTGACGTATCCCTCTCAATAATTTTTGGCCAAAGAGAAAACAGAAGTTCATATGGAGCTCAAAAATTGTTATGTAAAAAAAGCATTTCTGTAATGCTGATACTTCAGACTAAATATTGTTGCCAATATTTCCAATCGATAAATATCCTGCCACCTGATTTAGATTTGCCCATCAAACGTGATAATCCGCGTATAACCTCAACTGACCCTGTACCAATGAGTTCAGCCTGAGTTTCCTATGGAATAACTCGTCAACACTTTACAAATAATGTGAGCCCTCACATTGGCAAACATAGAAGCACCTGTCAGCATTTTAGTCTTTCGATTCCGTGAGTGATCCTTGACTCTGCTGTGTTGTTGTATCATGTCGGTTAAAAATATAATTCCTGTTCCGTCGCCATTGCCGGCATTCCACCCCTTAGAACATGAGTCTTGAAGTGAACTCGACTGGAAACTGATAATAGGCAGGGAGCAACACCAATGAATGATTAAAGCGTCCAGGAATGAATTCGCCCCTGAGCGATGAAGAGACACATTGACAGCCAATGTAATGGCACTGATGATTTCCGAGACATTGGCTTAATTTTGCCTTTGATTTCAGATCCGTCCAATAGGACCCAAAATGGATTGGAATGCTACGGATGTTTTAACAGCACCTCTAATTCCTGCGCCACTAGTGAAGAAAAAGTGAAATGTGTGGGCCAAGAGGATCGCTGTTTCAATGGGTCAGGCACTCAAAGTTTAGGTACGTTTATATTTTATTTTTCATGAGCTGATACTCTATGTTCCTGGTTTCTCTTACCCTCATAAACTGATAACTGGCAAAGATTTGCGGAAAGAACAGATATAAAACACAAAAGGAGTGATGAAATTTCTAAACAACACACTACATTTCACAGATGTTCTCTTCAGTTGAAGAGAGTCACAGACTGTAAGAGAACCGGAGTAGTATATTTGACGTATCTTTTTTACGGTCACAGTGAAATAACCATTTAATTTATTCACGTCACGGTGGTTGAAATAGCGCTGCTGCCGCACAGCACCAGAGACGCGTGTTCAATTCCGGCATTAGTTAACTATGTGGCGTTTGCACTTTCCCCCCTGTCTGCATGCGTTTCCTCCGGGCACTCCGTTTCCTCCCACAGTCCCAAATGTGGGAGGATGATAGGTGCATTGACCATGCTAAATTATCTCTTAGTTTCCAGTGATGTGCAGATTAGATGGTGTTACGGCAATAGTGTGGGGGATATACAGAGGTGGGTTGTTCTTTCAGTGGGCCGGTGCAGACTCGAAGTACCGATTGGTCTCAATCTGCACTGTAGGGATTCGATGATTCTAAGATCACTCTAAACTTTTTTACCTTCAAAAACTTTAATCTGACAGCATGCCCTTATGTTTTCGTAACCTACTGAGCACCAATATCAGGTGGAGGCCAAATGAACAAACAGCTTTTACTACCAGAGCACCTGGTAAAATATTGCTCCTTCCTTTTGGCTTCATATGTTTCAATATCAATAATTCCCTTATTTTGTATAGCGATCGCTTCGCTTTGAAAGAATAACAATCTTGGTGTTTTAACACAGCAGCAGGACAGCGTTTACGCAGCTTGTGGTGAGCCCCTTTCTCAGGCCTTCCCTAAGCCAGCGTCTAAACCATCTGCAAGTTACGGCGTGGGGTATGTTCCACTTACCCGACTGATTGCAGCTGCAACAGCGCTCAGTTTTCTCGACACTATTCAGGGAAAATCTGCCCTTTTGGGAGATCTGCGTGAGAATCCCAGATCGTTCATTTGAATTCAAATTATCAATTAGATCTGGGATTCAATTTTTAATTACGATTGACCTTCAACAAACATACACGCCCTCGGGCAAAAGGAGAGGGCCGCCGTAACTGTCATCTACAAGATGCACTACCCAAACTCTGTCTGTCTCCTAAATCTACAGAATCCAATCTGTTCTCAGAAATTGCGAGTGTAAATTAATTTTCATCCATTCAAGGGGCAATTTAATTCACCTAAACCGCACATCTTTGGGTTCTGGCGTGACCCCAATGCAGGCACGGGTATACTGTGCGGTCTCCACATAGAGAATGACACGGGGCCGGGATCGTACCCAAGTCCGCAGCGCTGTAGGCAGCAGTGGTAACCACCTCGCCACCATTACGCCCTTCATAATCCAATCTGACCAACATCATGATGAACTCTGACAGGACCATTACCAGCTGAAAGTTCCTTCCAGGTCACGCAACACTCAATTGGACGTAAATCTTCACTGGCGCTGGTTCAGGATCCTGATACACCATCCCTACCCGTTTGTGACAAGGGGAGAGCGTTCAAGAATGCAGTTCAGCATCACAATTTTAAAGACAATTGAAGATGGACAGGGAACTCTGGACTGGAAGCTCCAGCTTGGAGAATGTGACACCGATATCCCGGAAATTATTTAACACAGATGTTATTGGTCACATAGACATAGAATTTGCAGTGCAGAAGGAGACGTTTCGGCCCATCGAGTCTGCACCGACCCTTGGAAGGAACACTCCACACCTCCACCCGAACCACGTAACCCAATACCCCACCCACCATTTTTGGTTACTGAGGTCAATTTAGCATGGCCAATCCACCTAATCTGCACATCTTTGGACTCGTGGGAGGAGACCGAAGCACCCGGAAAGAAAACCCACACAGACACGTCGAGAACATGCAGATTCCGCTCAGACAGTGACCCAGCGGGGAATCGAACCTGGGAGCCTACAGCTGTGAAGCAACTGCGCTAACCACTACGCTACCGTGCCACGCATGCTCTGTCCCGCCTGAAGATTCGACATCCCGCGATGTTGAGTTGCCAATTCTGGCCCTCCCGAAACCACGTTTATGTGATGGCTACGATACCGCACTTCCACCAGTCAATCCGCGCGTTTCAGCTGTAAAACACCTGGCATTAAAGTAGAGGCCATCCAGCTTTGACCTCTTCGCATCAAATGTATGTTCCCCTATATTCCCTCTGTCCTGCTTGTTTTTCAATAGTATGTTGTGTCCGTATTCTGCAGACCATCTGCGTCCGCTCCCCCTGTCGAATTAGTTGAAACTCAATCCAAAAGCATGAGCAAACCCACTAGTAAGGACGTTCGTTCCCCCTTTGGTTCAGATGTAGTCTGTATCGCGTGTACAGGTCCCACCTTTCCCAGAAAATATCCCCGTGATCCAGGAATATTACACCCTCGCTCCTGCACCAGCAATACGCCACACATCTATCTGAGTTATTCTCCTGTTGCTGTACTCGCTAGCATGTGGCTACATCGTGGCACAGGGATTACAACTCAGGAGGTCCTTCGCTTTACTCTAATACCCAACTCCCTGAATACTTGATACAAGACGTCATCCCTCTTTCTGCCTATACAATTGGCGCCAACATGCTCCATGACCTCTGCCTTTTCACCCCCCTCCACCCGCTTAAGGATGCCCTGCAGCCAATCAGTGGATTCCCAGACCCTGGCGCCATGGGGGTAACACATCATCTCGGAATCACATTGACGGCCGGAATAGCGCCTTTCGGTTTCCCTGACGACAGAAGGTCACATTACTATTGCTCTTCCTCTCTTTCCGCCGTCCTGTACAAACAGGGTGGTAGTGGTATCAGAAGCTCGACACTGTCAGCACCTCATCACTCTCCGAAATGGAACAACTGTTTGCGGGCGTTAATCCAACGGCTTTCTGAACTACCTTTCTGTTGCTCCTGCATTGCCTGTCGGTCACTCATTCCCTTCCTTCCGCAATTGGCTTCAGCTGTGGTGTGACTACCTCTCTCAACTTACTGCCCCACGACACTCTCGGGTTCGCGAATGTTCCACAGTGTCTCCAGCCGCCGTTCATGCTCTGACACTAGCGTCCAAGAGCTGTAACTAGACACATATTCTGAACATCGGCTGTGTCAGAGGCCTGGAAACATCCTCGCAATTCTGACATGGATCAAGAGCAGCAGACAAGAAGCTTAGTGCTCCCCAGAATGCCAAGGTTTTCACGTCAGCACTCGATTCCAGCCCCAAGTCAGCACTCCAATGCAAACAAAGCGAGCACTGTAAGATGGCCCACTTTTATTCTGCGTGACTCTCCCCAATGACAATTGGCTTAATCCATTTTGTAATTAAAATGTTGCATGGACAAGCATAGCTTGAGTGAACTGTGTTTGAAATTGGCATAAAACTCACCTTCTTCTAAATCTCCAAATCCAACAGCAACTTCTAAGGTAATGAACTAACTAAAAGAAACGCTAGACTTTAGATATATGAAAACCTTTAATTAACCCTTAATTCCCCACAGGCAGAAAACTCCCACTTAAGCACTCAAATGCACCGTGAAGAGAGACTCCAGTGCAAATGACGAAATAACATTTGAAAACTATTAAACGGGAATTCAAATGTGTTTCCCTAACCCTTGAATGCATACTGTATTGGAAATAAAGCATCAGGACAATTGATCTGCATTTGCGTAACAAAATGATTTCTCATCAGCATCAATTGCATCGCATGGTAAAATGTTTTGTATCTTTGCAGCGTCCTTTGGATCGAGCTTTTTCGCCAAAGGATGTGTTACTCAGAATGTCTGCAATGGATCAGCCAATCTGAATGACTTCCTCGTAAACCTCGATGCGCAGACCAAGTGTTGTCAGGGTAACCTCTGCAATGTTGAAAGTGGTGAGTGTAATGATGCGCAGATAGGGTGCTATCAGGGTAACCTGTGCAATGCTGGAAATGGGGAGTGTAATGATACACAGAACAGGTACTGTCAGGGTAAACTGTGCAATGCTGGAAGTGGTGAGCGTAATGATGCACAGACGAGGTGCTATCTGGATAACCTGTGCATTGCTGGAATTTGTGAGTGTAATGATGCACAGAAAAGGTGCTGTGAGTTTAACCTGTGCAATGCTGGAAGTGGTGAGTGAAATTATGCACATACGAGGTGCTGTGAGGGTAGCCTGTGCAATGCTGGAATTTGTGAGTGTAATGATGCACAGACTAGCTGCTGTGAGGGTAACCTGTGCAATGCTGGAATTTGTGAGTGTAATGATGCACAGAAAAGGTGCTGTGAGTTTAACCTGTGCAATGCTGGAAGTGGTGAGTGAAATTATGCACATACGAGGTGCTGTGAGTTTAACCTGTGCAATGCCGAAACTGGTGAGTGTAATGATGCACAGACCAGGTTCTGCCAGGGTACCTGCGCAATACCGGAAGTGACTGTCTGACTTGTGCCTGTTTTTTTCATTGTATAGCTCCACCAGTGAATGTTCGCTGTTGGGAATGTTCTGGAAAAACATGCAATCAAAGTCAGACATTGTGTCCGCCTCTCAGCACCTGTCAGACCACTTCAATCACACGATCTACAGGTAATGTAAATCTGCAGTAAAAACACGTTTAATGTCGTAAACACATCGTGAACATTACAGACGCTGTTGGTCAATCGGATAAACGTGCCCCTCATTCTAAACTGCTAACCGTGCAAATTAATTGTGGATTAATAATGAAGATCAGAGGGGATGTTTTACATTCCATTAATAGTAATTGTGCCAGAAATTTTCCCTGCTATCGGAAATGCTTTGGATTTCGTCACAATAATTGATTTCCATTGCCTTAAATGTCTGGAAAGAAAAGTGTTTTTGGACAAGAAACCAAGAGTGAGGCGAAAAAATCAATTGTTTTGAGGGAAGGGCATTATGGCAATTTTGAAAATGTTGTCTCGCAGTGACAGAGAAACAATACAAATAATAGAAAAGAGGCTGCAGAATTCAAAGAAAATACTCGAAAGGAGAAAGGGAAGGACCTGACACAAAGCTTGTTAATAGTCCCGGTGCACGCACGCTGTGATATATTACATCCGACCGGGATTTGCCAATTTGCTCCTTTTGTGAATATAACAGGGACATTTCATCTAGATCTGTGGGAAGCTGGGGTATAGCTGCATCGGAGGCAGAGTTGCCGAGTGCGTAGTGGGAAAGAGAGGAATCAAGATTGACTTGAAGTGGAAGCCTCAGCGATGAGGATGACGGCCGATAGAATACAGCGAAGTACTGAATGCCAACGGGAATAGGAGGAGTTGGGAAATGAAGTGTGTTTGCGTTTGTGTGTGTATGAGGGGGGATGGGCAATGTTATTGGGGATGTGTTGATCCAGATGTGAAAGACCCTTTTAACGTTTTCAAAAGTCATAAAAGTGTTAATAAATTTTGAAAATTTAGAGGTGTTTGAAAATATTGCTGCACCTATTCCAATTATATCATCATTAATGTTCCTGAAATTTTCAAATTGTTTTACCACAAATATTCGGGGCTTACAAAGTGGAAGTAGAGAGCAGGAATTTGGGTGGTGGTTTTATTGGCAATGGCAATGGAAAAAGCCTCCTGGTTTCTTCTGACGCTCGGACCATTTGCAGCACCAAGATCATTGCTATGACAATCATACTTAAAGAATATCAAAAAGGAAAATATATTGTCAGTTTCACTCTAGTCTGTGTTTATTTTCAGGTGGAATCAATACCACGTTGATTACCCAAGGATGTCCGGAGGCCACTCAGGAAGTATCTTTCACCAGTTGCTTCACTTTCGGCTCTAAAAACGTCAAATCATGTAATGGCGCAAACTGTAATACTGCGACGGTGGCAGGTAATGTTTCAGAAAGTGCGTTTCTCACCGGGAGCCAATTTTCTTCTTTTTTGCTGGATGGATTTACTCCTCAGGACAGTTTGATCAATATAGTTTTCAGATGCTAAACATTTTGACTATGGTCCCACTTCTCTGCCCCTCTCACCACTTCACAGCACTTTCTTTGATCCCCCTTGCCGTGAAAATTTAAATAGCCATTTAAATGACTTGCTGATATGGTTTCGAGAAACAAAAATCAACAATGATCTATCCAGCAGAGAAACAGGCCAATCGGCCCTCCTAGCCTATTCCGGCCATGATACCAACCTTGGCCAAATCCTTCAGCACTTCTTTGTGACGTATCCCTCTATAGAAATTTTTTTTTGCCAGTAAGAAAACAGAAGTTCATATGGAGCTCAAAACATCATGATATGATGATGTAATTGTTATGTAAAAATAAATCATTGCTGTAATGCTGATACTTGAGACTAAATATTGTTGCCAATATTTCTATTCAATAAATGTCCAGCCATCCGATTTAGATTTGCCCATCAAACGAGATAATCCGCGTATAATCTCAACTGACCATGTACCAATGAGTTCAGCCGGAGTTTCCTATTGAATAACTCGTCAACACTTTACAAATAATGTGAGCCCTCACATTGGCAAACATGGAAGCACCTGTCAGGATTTTAGTCTTTCGATTCCGTGAGTGATCCTTCACTCTGCTGTGTTGTTGTATCATGTGGGTTAAAGATATACTTCCAGTTCCGTCGCCATTGCCGGCATTCCACCCCTTAGGACATGAGTCTTGAAGTGAACTGGACTGGAAACTGATAATGGGCAGGGACAAACGCCAATGAATGATTTCAGCGTCCAGGAATGAATTGGCCCCTGGCCGATGAAGAGAAACATTTAACACCAATGGCACTGATTATTTCCTGAACATTGGCTTCATTTTGCTTTTGATTTCAGATCCGTCCAATAGGACCCAGAATGGATTGGAATGCTACGGATGTTTTAACAGCACCTCTGATTCCTGCGCCACTAGTCAAATAAAAGTAAAATGTGTGGGCCAAGAGGATCGCTGTTTCTATGGGTCAGGCACTCAAAGTTTGGGTACGTTTATATTTTATTTTTCATGAGCTGATACTCTATTTTCTTTCTTTCTATTCTCGTCATAAACTGATATCTGGCAACGATTTTCCTAAAGTTCAGAAATAAAACATAAAATGAGTGAGGACATTTCTCTGCCACACACTGCATTTCAAACGGGTTCTGTTCAGATGAAGAGAGCCACAGACTGTAAGAGAACGGGAGTAGTATATTTGACGTGTCTTTTTATGGTCACAGTGAAGTGAATATTTAATTTGTTCACGCCACGGTGGTTCAAATAGCGCTGCGGCCTCACAGCACCAGAGACACTTGTTCAATTCCGGCCTTAGTTAACTATGTGGCGCTTGCACTTTCTCCCAGTGTCTGCATGTGTTTCCTCCGGGCACTCCGTTTCCTCCCACAGTCCCAAATCTGGGAGAATGATAGGTGCATTGACCATGCTAAATTGTCTCTTAGTTTCCAGGGATGTGCAGATTAGATGGGGTTACAGGAATAGGGTGGGGATGTACAGAGGTGTGTTGCATTTTCAGTGGGCCGGTGCAAATTCGAAGGGCCGAACGGCCTCCATCTGCACTGTAGGGATTTGATGATTCTAAGATCACTCTAAATCATGTTCTCTTCAATCTCTTTGATCTGTCAGCATACCCTTATGTTCTCGTGACCTACTGAGCACCAATAACAGGTGGGGGCCAAATGAACAAACAGATTTTACTTCCAGAGCACCTGGTAAAATATTGCTCCTTCCTTTTGGATGCATATGTCTCAATATAAATGATTCGCTTCTTTTTTATAGCGATCTCTCTTCGCTTTGAAAGACTAACAATCTTGGTGTATTAACAGAGAAGCAGTACAGTGTTTAAGCAGCTTGTGGTGAGCCCCCTTCTCAGGACTCCCCTAAGCGAGCGTCTAAACCATCTGCAAGTCACTGCGTGCAGTATGTTCCACTTACCCGACTGATTGCAGCTGAAACAGCGCTCAGTTTCCTCGACACCCTTCAGGGAAATTCTGCCCTTTTGGGAGATCTGCGTGAGAATCCGAGATCGGTAATTTGAATTCAAATTATCAATTAGATCTGGAATTCAATGTTTAATTACGATTGACCTTCAACAAACATACACGCCCTCGGGCAAAAGGAGAGGGCCGCCATAAGTGCCATCTACAAGATGCACCACTCAAACTCTACAGAGTCCAATCTTTTTTAAAAATTTAGAGTGTAAATCAATTTTTATCCATTCAAGGGGCAATTTAAGGAGGTCTATCCACCTAACCCGCACGTCTTTGGGTAATGGGGTGACCCCAATGCTGGCGCGGGGAGACTGTGCAGTCTCCACATAGAGAATAACCCGGGGCCGGGATCGAACCCAGGTCCGCAGCGCTGTAAGCAGAAATGCTAACCACTGCGCCACCATTCCGCCCGTCATAATCCTATCTGACCAACATCACGATGACCTCTGACAGGACCATTGCCAGCTGAAAGTTCCCTCCAGGTCACGCTGATTTGGACGTAAACCTTCACTGGCGCTGGTTCAGGATCCAGATACACCATCCCTACCTGTTTGTGACAAGGCGGAGAGCGGTTTAACAATGCAGTTCAGCATCACAATGTTAAAGACAATTGAAGATGGACAGGGAACTCTGGGCGGGAAGCTCCAGCTTGGAGAATATGACACCAATATCCTGGAAATTATTTAACACAGATGTTATTGGTCACATAAACATAGAATTTGCAGTGCAGAAGGAGACGTTTCGGCCCGTCGAGTCTGCACCGACCCTTGGATGGAATACGCCACGCCTCCACCATAACGCCGTATCCCAGTACCCCGCCCACCCTTTGTGGACACTGAGGTCAATTTTGCATGGTTAATCCACCTAATCTGCACATTTTTGGACTTGTGGGAGGAAACCGGAGCACCCGGAGAAAACCCTCACAGACACGGCGAGAACGTGCAGATTCCGCACAGACAGTGACCCAGCGGTGAATCGAATCCTGCAGCTGTGAAGCAACTGCGTTGACCACTAAGCTACCGTGCCACTCCTCCTCTGTCCCGCCTGATGATTCTATATCCCGGGTTGTTGAGCTGCCAATTTTGGCCCTCCCGAAACCTCGTTTCCGTGATGGCTACTGTACCGCAGTTCCACCTGTCAATCCGCGGCATTAATTCGCCCGTTTAAGCTGTAATACACCTGGCATTAAAGTAGAGGACATCCAGGTAGAGGCGTTGACCTGCTCCCCTGTATTCCCTGCTTGTTTTTCAATATTATGTGTCCCTATTCTGCAGACCATCTGCGTCCGCTATCCCTGCCGAATTAGTTGAAACTTATCCCAACAGCATGAGCAAACCCACGAGTAAAAATATCCGTTCCCCCTTTGGTTCAGTTGTAGACCGTTCCGCGTGAACAGGTCCCATCTTCCCTAGAAACGGTCCCAGTGAGCCTGGAATCTTATGGCCTCCTTCCTGCACCAGCAATACGCCACACATCTATCTGAGTTATTCTCCTATTGCTGTACTCGCTCGCATGTGGCTAGATCGTGGCACAGGGATTACAACACAAGAGGTCCTTCATTTTACTCTAATACCCAACTCCCTGAATACTTGATGCAAGACGTCATCCCTCTTTCTGCCGATGCATTGGCACCAACATGTACCATGACCTCTGCCTTATTACCCCCACCCCCACCCCCACTCTCCTCCCGCTTAAGGATGCCCTGCAGCCGTTCAGTGGCATCCCAGACCCTGGCGCCATGGGGGTAACACATCATCTTGGAATCACATTGACGGCCGTATTAGTGCCTATGGCTTTTCCTGACTACAGAAGCCTAAATTACTATTGCTCCTCCTCGCTTTACGTCGTCCTGTACGAACAGGCTGGTAGTGGTATCAGACGCTCGGCACTGTGCGCACCCTGAAGGAACCAGCCTCATCACTCTACGAAATGGAACAATTGTTTGCAGACGTTAACCCAACGGATTCCTGATCTGCCATGCTGTTGCTTCTGAATTGCCTGTTGGTCACTCATTCCCTTCCTTCCTCAATTTCCTTCAGCTGCGGTGTGACTACCTCTCTCAACGTACTATACTGCGACACTGTCAGACTCGTGAATGTTCCACAGTGTCTCCAGCCGATGTTCCAGCTCTGAATCCGAACGTCCAAGAGCTGTAACTAGACATACATTCTGCACAAAAGCTGGGTCAGGGGCTTGGAAACATCCTCGGAATTCTCACATGGATCAAGAGCAGCAGACAATAGGCTTTGAGATCCCCAGGATGCCAAATCTTCCAAGTCAGCACTCTAATGCAGCCCCAAGGCAGCACTCCAATGCAAACAAAGCGAGCACTGTAAGATGGCTCACTTTTCTTCTGCCTGCACCTGCCCGATGAAAACTGGCTTAATTCAGTTTCCTAATTAAAATGTTGCCAGGACAAACATTTCTTCCAAGTCTCCAAATCAAACAGTAACTTTTAAGGTGATGAACTAACTACAAGAAACGCTAGACTTCAGATATATGGAAACATTTAATTAACTCTTAATTCCCCTCAGGAAGAAAAGTCCCACTTAAGCACTCAATTGCATCGTGAAGAGAGGCTCAAGTGCAAATGATAAAATAAAATTGGAGAACTATTAAACTGGCGTTCAAATTTGTTTCCCTCACCCTTGAATGCATACTTAATTGGAAATAAAGCATCAAGACAATTGATCTGCATTCTCTTAATGAAATTATTTCTCATCAGCATCAATTGCATCGCATGGTAAAATGTTTTGTGTCTTTGCAGCGTCCTTTGGATCGAGCTTTTTCGCCAAAGGATGTGTTACTCAGAATGTCTGCAATGGATCAGTCAATCTGAATGACTTCCTGGTAAGCCTCGATTCGCAGACCAGCTGTTGCCAGGGTAACCTCTGCAATTCTGGAAGTGGTGAGTGTAATGATGCGCAGATCGGGTGCTCTCAGGGTAACCTGTGCAATGCTGGAAATAGTGAGTGTAATGAAGCACAGGCGAGGTGCTGTCAGGGTAAACTACAATGCTGGAAATGGTGAGTGTAATGATGCACAGACGAGGTGCTTTCAGGGTAAACTGTGCAATGCTGGAATTGGTGAGTGAAATGATGCACAGACCAGGTGCTGGGAGATTAACCTGTGCAATGCTGGAACTGGTGATTGCAATGATGCAATGACGTGGTGCTGTGTGGGTAACCTGTGCAAGTGGTGAGGATAATGATGAACATGTGTTGTGAGCTTAAGCTGTGCAATTCTGGAAGTGGTGAGTGTAATGATGCAGGAGCCATGTGGTATCAGAATGACCTGGGCAATTCTGAAATTGGTGAGTGTAACGAAGCACAGACCGGCTGCTGTCAGTGTTAACTGAGTAATACTGGAACTGGTGAGTGTAATGGTGCAATGACGATGTGCTGTCAGCATAACAAGTCCATTGACTGAAGTGGTGAGTGTAAAGATACACAGACCAGTTGCTGTCAGCATAACATTGGCAATCATAGAAATGGTGATTGTAATGATGCACAGACCATGTGGTATCTTGTGCACGGTTTGAAGTGGTGAGTGCAATTATGCACAAACCAGATGCAGTGAGGCTAACCAGTGGAATGCTGGAATTGATGAGTGTATTGAAGCACAAACCAGCAGCCGTTTGATGAACCTATGCAATGCTGGAAGTGGTGAGAGTAACGATGCACAGACAGGGTGCTATCAGGCTAACTTGTGCAATACTGGAAATGGAGAGTGTAATGATGCACATACCAGGTGCTGTGAGGGTAAGCTGTGAAATGATGGAATTGTTGAGTGCAATGATGCACAGAACATTTGCTGTTAGAGGAACCTATGCAATGCTGGAAGTGGTGAGAGTAGCGATGCACTGATAGGGTCCTATCAGGCTAACCTGTGCAATGCTGGAACTGGTGAGAGTAACGATGCACATACCAAGTGCTGTGAGGGTAAGCTGTGCAATGATGGAATTTTTGAACGTAATGATGCACAGGCAGGGTGCTCTCAGGCTAAATTGTGCAATGCTGGAAGTGGTGAGTGTAATGATGCACAGACCAGTTGCTGTCAGCATAACATTTGCAATGCTGGAAATGTTGAGAGTTATGATGCACAGACCAGGTGCTGTCAGGGTAAACTGCAAAGCTGGAATTGGGTAGCACGGTAGCATTGTGGATAGCACAATCGCTTCACAGCTCCAGGGTCCTAGGTTAGATTCCGGCTTGGGTCACTGTGCGGAGACATCCTCCCCGTGTGTGCGTGGGTTTCCTCCGGGTGCTCCGGTTTCCTCCCACAGTCCAAAGATGTGCAGGTTAGGTGGATTAACCATGATAAATTGCCCTTAGAGTCCAAAATTGCCCTTAGTGTTGGGCGGGGTTACTGGGGATAGGGTGGAGTTGTTGACCTTGGGTAGGGTGCTCTTTCCAAGAGCCGGTGCAGACTCGATGGGCTGAATGACCTCCTTCTGCACTGTAAATTCTATGATATGGTGAGTGCAATGATGCACAGACCAAGCGCTGTCATTGTAACCTGTGCAATGTTGGAAGTGGTGAGTGTAATGATGCACGGATCAGGTGCAATGCTGGAAGTGTGATTGTAATGATGCACAGACCATGTGGTATCTGAATAAACTGGGCAATACTGCTGGATTAGTAGTGCACTATATCGCTGACTTGGAATGCAGAACAGAGCCAGCAGCGCGGGTTGAAATCCCGTGCCAGCCTCCCCGAACAGGCGCCGGAATGTGGCGATTGGTGACTTTTCACAGTAACTTCATTGAAGCCTACTGTGAAAATAAGTGATTATTATTACACTGGAAGTGCTGAGTATAAAGATGCACAGACCACGTGCTCAGAGGATAACCTGAGCAAAGCTGGATGTGGCGAATGCAATGATGCAATGACGAGGTGCTGTGAGGACAACCTGTGCCATACTGGAAGTCGTGAATGTAATGAAGCACAGACCAGGTTCTGTCAGGTAACCTGTGCAATTTTGGAAGTGGCGAGTGTAATGATGTACAGACCAGGTGCTGTCAGGTTAACCTTTGCAAAGTTGGAAGTTCTGAGTGTAATGATGCATACGCCAGGTGATGTGAAGGTAACCTGTGCAATGCTGGATGTGATGATTGTAATGATGCACAGAGCAGATGCTGTGACGTTATCCTGTGCTCGGTTTGAAGTGGTGAGTGCAATTATGCACAGACCAGATGCAGTGAGGCTAACCAGTGGAATGCTGGAATTGATGAGTGTACTGAAGCACAAACCAGCAGCCGTTAGAGGAACCTATGCAATGCTGGAAGTGGTGAGAGTCACGATGCACTGATAGGGTGCTATCAGGCTAACCTGTGCATTACTGGAAATGGAGAGTGTAATGATGCACATACCAGGTGTTTATTATTTTTATACTGGATGTGCTGAGTATAAAGATGCACTTGCTCTGAGTGTAACCTGAGGAAAGCTGGATGTTGCGAGTGTAATAATGCAATGACGAGGTGATGTGAGGACAACCTGTGCAATACTGGAAGTCGTGAGTGTAAAGAAGAACAGACCAGGTTCTGTCAGGTAAACTGTGCAATTTTGGAAGTGGCGAGTGTAATGATGTACAGACCAGGTGGTGTGAAGGTAACCTCTGCAATGCTGGAAGTGGTGATTGGAATGATGCACAGATGAGGTGGTGTCAGAATAACCTGGCCAATACTGGAACTGGTGAGAGTAATGATGAACAGACAATGTGCTGGGAGGCTGACCTGTGCAATGCTGGAAATGGAGATTGTAATGATGCACATACCAGGTGCTGTGAGAGTAGACTGTGCAACAATGGAATTGTTGAGTGTAATTATGCACAGACCAGATGCCGTTAGACTAACAAGTGCAATGCTGGATGTGGTAAGTGTAATGATGTATCGACCACGTGCTGTCAGGCAAACCTATGGAATGCTGGAAGCAGTGAGTGTAATTATGCACAGCCCAGCTGCTGTCCGGGTAAACTATGCAATGCTGGAATTTGTGAGTATAACGATGCACAGACGAGGTGCTCTCAGGATAACCTGTGCAATGCTGGAATTGTTGAGTGTTTTGAAGCACAAACCAGCTGCTGTTAGAGGAACCTGTGCAATGCTGGAAGTGGTGAGTGTAATTATGCACAGACGATGTTGTGTCAGAATAAACTGGGCAATACTGGAAATGGTCAGTGGAGCGATGCACAGACCAGATGCTATCAGGTGAACCTGTGCAATGATGTAGTTGTTGACTGTAATAATGTTCAGACCAGGTGCACTTAGAGCAACATGTGCAATGCTGGAAGTGTTGAGTGTAATGAAGCACAGACCAGGTGCTGTCAGGTAACCTGAGCAATGTTGGAAGTGGCGAGTTTAATGATGTACAGATCCGGTGCTGTCAGCTTAACGTGTGCAAAGCTGGATGGATGGAATGTATGATATACAGACCAGGTGTTGTCAGGGTAACCTGTGCAATGTTGGAAGTGGTGACTGTAGAGATGCACAGACCAGGTGCTTTCAGGGTAACCTGCAAAATGTTGGAACTGCTTAGTATAACGTGAACAAAAAGAACACATAACAAAGAAAATTACAGCACAGATACAGGCCCTTCGACCCTCCTGATCCAGGTCCATTGTCTAAACCTGTCGAATATTTTCCAAGAATCTACTTCCCTCCATTCCACGCCCGTTCATATATCTGTCGAGATGCATCTTAAATGATGCTATCGTGTACGCTTCTACCACCTCCGCTGGCAAGACGTTCCAGCCACTCACCACCCTCTGCGTAAAAAAACTTCCCACGCAAATCTCCCTTAAACTTTCCCCCTCTCACCTTGAAATCGTGACCCTTTGTCATGGACACCCCCACTCTTGGAAAAAGCTTGTTGCTATCCACCCTGTCCATGCCTCTCATGCGTTTGTAGACCTCAATCAGGTCCCACTCAACCACAGTCTTTCCAATGAAAACAATCCTAATCTACCCAACATTTCTTCATAGCGAGCACCCTCCATACCAGGCAACATCCTGGTGAACGTCCTCAGCACCCTCTCTAAAGCATCCACATCCTTCTGGCAATGTGGTGACCAGAACTGCACGCAGTATTCCAAATGTGGCCTAACCAAAGTCATACAAAACTGTAACATGACCTGCCGACTCTTGTACTCAATACCCCGTTGAATTAAGGCAAGCATGCAATATGCCTTCATGACCACTCTAGCGACCTGCGTTGCCACCTTCAGGGTATAATGGACCTGAACTCCAAGATCTCTCTGTACATCAATTTTCCCCAGTAATCTTCCATTGACCGTATAGTCCGCTCTTGAATTCGATCTTCCAAAATGCATCACCTCGCATTTGCCTGGAATTAACTTCATCTGCCATTTCTCTGCCCAACTCTCCATTCTATCTATATTTTGTTGTATTCTCTGACTGCCCCACTCGCTATCTGAAACTCCACCAATCTTAGTATCATCTGCAAACCTGCTAATCAGGCCACCTATACCTTCGTCCAGATCATTTATGTATATCACAAACAACAGTGGCCCGAGCACGGATCACTGTGGAACACCACTGGACACCTTCCTCCATTTTGAGATACTCCCTTCCACCACTGCTCTCTGTCTCATGTTGCCCAGCCAGTTCTTTATCCATATAGCTAGTACACCCTGAACCCCATACGACTTAACTTTTCCCATCAACCAGCCATGGGAAACTTTATGAAACGCCTTATGCAAGTCCGTGTATATGACATCAACAGCCCTTCCCTCATCAAATAACTTTGTGACTTCCTCAATGAATTATGTTAGGTTTGTAAGACATGACCTTCCCTGCATAAAACCATGCTGCCTGTCACAGATAAGTCTATTTTCTTCCAAATGTGAATAGATCCTTACCCTCAGTATCTTCTCCAACAGTTTGCCTACCACTGACGTCAAGCTCACAGGTCTATAATTCCATGGATTAACCCTGCTACCCTTCCTAAGCAAAGGGGCAACATTAGACATTTTTCAGTCCTCCGGGACCTCACACGTGCTCAAGGATGCTGCAAAGATATCTGTTAAGGCCACAGCTTTTTCCTCCCTCGCTTCCCTCAGTAACCTGGGATAGATCCCATTCGGCCCAGGGGACTTGTCCACCTGAATGACTAAGAATACGCAAATCTTCACCCTTCCGTATGCCGACTTGACCGACAATATTTAAACATCCATCCCCAGCCTCAACGTCCGTCCTGCCCCTCTCCTTGGTGAATACCGATGCAAAGTACTCATTAAGAATCTCACCCATTTCCTCTGACCCCAGGCATAAATTCCATCTTTTTTCTTTGAGTGGGCCAATCCTTTCTCTAGTTACCCTCTTGCTCCTTATATACGATTAAAAGGCTTTGAGGTTTTCCTTAACCCTGCTAGGCAAATATGTTTCATGACCCCTTTTAGCCCTCTTAATTGCGCGTTTGAGATTTGTCCTACTTTCCCAACATTCATCCAATGTTTCATCAGTTTTAAGTCGCCTACATCTTATGTATGGTTCCTTTTCCATCTTGGCTCGTCTCACAATTCCACCCGTGATCCATGGTTCCCTAATCTTGCCATTTCTATCCCTCATTTTCACAGGGTCTGTCCTGCACTCTAACCAACCTTTCCTTAAAACACTCCCACATTTCAAATGTGAATTTACCCTTAAACAGTTGCTTCCAATCCACATTCCGGAGCTCCTGCCGAATTGTGTTGTACTTGGCCTTTCCCAAATTCAGCACTCTTCCTTTCGGACCACTCTCGTCTTTGTCCATGAGTATTCTAAAACTTACGGAATTGTGATCGCTATTCCCAAAGTAATCACCGACTGAAAATCCAACCACCTGGACGGGATCATTCCCCAATACCAGATCCAGTATGGCCCCTTCCCGAGTTGCACTATTTACATACTGCTCTAAAAAAAACTCTCCTGGATGCTCCTTACGAATTCTGCTCCATCTACGTCTTCAACACTACAAGAGTCCCCTTCAATGTTGGGGAAGTTAAAATCTCCCATTACGACCACCCTATTGCTCCTACATTTTTCTATAATAAGTTTACATATTTGTGCCTCTACTTCACGCTCGCTTTTGGGAGACCTGTAGTAAAGTCCTGACAACGTTATTACAACCTTCCTATTTCTTAGCTCTACCCATATTGTTTCAGTGCTCGAATCCTCCATCGTGCCCTCCTTAATCACAGTTGTGATAGCCTCTCTAAACAGTAATGCTACTCCTCCATCCTTTTTACCTCCCTCTCTATCCCTCCTGAAGCATCAATACCCTGGGATATTTAGTTGCCTGTCTTGCCCATCCCTCAACCAATTCTGAGTAATACCTATAACATCATATTCCCAGATACTAATCCAAGCCGTAAATTCATCCGCCTTACCTGCTACACTTCTCGCATTAATACAAATGCATGTCAGACCATCTGTCCATCTGTCATCATCAGGGCAGCACGGTAGCATTGTGGATAGCACAATGGCTTCACAGCTCCAAGGTCCCAGGTTCGATTCCGGCTTGGGTCACTGTCTGTGCGAAGACTGCACATCCTCCCCGTGTGTGCGTGGGTTTCCTCCGGGTGCTCCGGATTCCTCCCACAGTCCAAAGATGTGCGGGTTAGGTGGATTGGCCATGATAAATTGCCCTTAGTGTCGAAAATTGCCCTTAGTGTTGGGTGGGGTTATTGGGATAGGGTGGAGGTGTTGAACTTGGGTAGGGTGCTCTTTCCAAGGGCCGGTGTAGAATCGATGGGCCGAATGCCCTCCTTCTGCACTGTAAATTCTATGATCTCTTCCCCTTAGTCACATTGAGTTTATTATCTAGTACATTACTGGCTTTAGTTGCGGCCTCTTTACTGACCTCTAACTTCCTAATCTGGTTCCCATCCACGTCCACATTAATTTTAAAGCTCCCCAACATTTTTAGCAAAATCAGCCCCTAGGACATTGGTTCCAGTACTGCCCAGTTGTAGACAGTCCGATTTTTAATTGTCCCACCGCCCCCAGAAACGGTTCCAATGTTCCAAAATCTGAACCCATCCCTCCCGCACCATCTTTGAAGCCACGTATTCATTCTGACTATTCTACTCTGACTGTCTCGTGGCACAGGTAGCAATCCTGAGATTACCACCTTTGAGGTCCTACTTTTTAACTTATCTCCTAACAATCTAAATTCTGATTATGGGACGTCATCCCGTTTTTTTCCTATATCGTTGGTGCCTCTGTGCACCACGACAACTGACTGTTCACCCTTCCCCTTCAGTATGCCCTGCAGCCGGTCTGAGAAATTCTTGACCCGTGCAGCCGGGAGGAAGCATTCCATTCCGGTGTCTCGTTTTTGACAACAGAAACGTTTGTCTTCTCCGCTTACGATTGAATCCCCTGTGACTATAGCCCTTGCCAGTCTTTTTTCCCTCTCTTCTGTGAAGCAGAGCCAGGCACCGTGCCATGAACCGGGCTACTAGTGCCTTCCCCTGGTGAGTCATCTCCCCCAACAGAATCCAAAACGGTATACCTGTTTTGGAGGGAGATGGCCGCAGGGGACACCTGCTCTGCCTTCCTGCTGTATCTCTGCCTTTTGGTCACTCATTCCCTGTCTCCCTCACCAATCCTAATATGCACTGTGACCAACTCACTGAACATGCTATCCACGGCCTCCTCAGCATCGCCGATGCTCCAAAGTGAGTCCATCCGCAGCTCCAGTGCCGTCATGGGGTCTATCTGGAGCTGCAGCTGGACACACTTCCCGCATATAAAGGAGTCAGGGGCATCGGACGCGTCCCTGAATTCCCTCATTGAGCTCACGGAGCATAACACGGGTCTGGGATCTCCTGCAATTTTTACACTTTACCTTAACTGAGCACAAATATAATATCAAATAATGAATACGTGAGAGGAAGAAAGATTTTACTTACCAATCACAATGCTTACCAACACACGAAGAGTTGAATTTCTCCCAGCTACTGCTAATTGGAGCACTGTCCTTACCATCCAATCATGTCACTACTTTGCTCTTATGTCACTCTTCTGGACAGATCCCTGGCCACTGCCCCGACGAAAACCTGAAGGGCGCTTCTCCGGTAGATGTGCCCCCGCCGCTCTCCTCGCACTCATTCACTGTGTCCCCGCCGCTGTCCACGCTTCACTGTGTCTCCGCCTGTCTCCTCGCTCTCTCTGTGTTCCCCGCCGCTCGCCTCACGCTCTTTCACTGCGTCCCCGCCGCTGTCCACGCTTCACTGTGTCTCCGCCGGTCTCCTCGCTCGCTCTGTGTTCCCCGCCGCTCTCCTCACGCGCTTTCATTGCGTTCCCGCCGCTGTCCTCGCTCTGTGTCCCCGCCGCCCTCGTCGCTCTCACTGTGTCTCCGCCGCTCTCCTCGATCTCACTGTGTCTCCGCCGTTCTCCTCGCTTTCAGTGTCCCCGCCGCTCTCCTCGCTCTCACAGTGTCCCCGCAGCTCTCCTCGCTCTCACTGTGTCCCCGCCGCTCTCCTCGCTCTCACAGTGCCCCCGCCGCTTTCCTCGCTCTCACAGTGCCCCCGCCGCTTTCCTCGCTCTCACTGTGCCCCCGCCGCTCTCCTCGCTCTCACTGATTCATACGCCAGGTGCTATGACGGTAACCTGTGAAATGCTGCAAGTGCGAAGTGCAATGATGCACAGACCCAGGTGCTGTGAGCGTAACCTGTGCAATGCTGGACGTGGTGAGTGTAATGACGCACAGACGTTGTGCTCTGACGGTAACGTGTGCAATGCCGGAATTAGTGAGTGTAACGATTCACAGACAATGTAGTCTCAGAATAAACTGAACAATACTGGAAGCGGTGATTGCAATGATGCACAGAGGAGCTGCTGTCAGGGTAAACTACAATGCTGGAACTGGTGAGTGTAATAATGCACAAACGAGGTGCTGTCACCGTATCCTGTGCATTGCTGGAAGTGGTGAGTTCAATGATGCACAGACCATGTGGTATCAGAATCAGCTGGGTAATATTGGAATTGGTGAGTGTAATTATGCACAGACCTGGTGCTGTGAGGGTTACCTGTGCACTGCTGGAACTGGTGAGTGTAATGCTGCACGGATGAGGTGCTGTCAGGATAACCGGTGCATTGCTTCAATTCGTGATTGAAATGATGCACAGTACAGGTGCTGTCAGGCTAACCAGTGCAATGTTGGAAGTGGCGAGTGTAATGATACACTGACCAGGTGCTGTGAGGGTAGCTTGTGCAATGCTGGAAGTGGTGAGTGTAACGATGCACAGACCAGCTGCTGTCAGGGTAAACTAGGCTTTGCTGGATGTGGTGAGTAAAATGAAGCACAGACCAGGTGTTGTGAGTTTAACCTGTGCAATACTGGAAGTGGTGACTGTAACGATGCACAGCCCAGGTGTTGTCAGCGTAACCTGTGCAATGCTGGATGTGGTGAGTGTAATGATGCACATACATGGTCCTGTGAGGGTAACTTACGCAATGCTGGAAGCTGTGAGTGTCATGGTGTTCTGACAATGTGGTATCAGAATAATCTATGCAATGCTGGAATTGTTGACTGTAATGATGCACAGACCAGATGCTGTCAGGGTAAACTGTGCATTGCTGGAAATGGTGAATTCAACGATAAACAGACCATGTGCTGTGAGGTAAGTTGTGCAATGCTGGAAGTAGCTTGTGTAATGATGTATACACCAGATGCTGTCAGGATAACCTGTGCAATGTTGGAAGTTGTGAGTGGAATAATGCACAAGCCAGATGTTGTGAAGGTAACCTGTGCAATGCTGGAATTGGAGAGTGCAATAATGCACAGACCATATGATGTGCGGCTACCCTGTGCCATGCTGAATGGGTGAGTGTAATGATGCACAGACAACGTGCCCTTGAGGCTAACCTGTGCATTGCTGTGAGTGGTTAGTGCAATGATGCACAGGCCAGGTGCTGTCAGGGTAACCTGTGCAATGCTGGAAGTTGTGAGTGTATTGATGCACAGATCATGTGGTATCACAATAACGTGGGCAATACTGGAAGTGATGTGTGTAACGATGCACAGACTAGTTGCTGTGAGTTTAACCTGTGCAATGCTGGATGTGTTGAGTGTAATGATGCACAGACCAGGTGCTGCGGCGTTAACCTGTGGAATGCTGAAATTGCTGAGCGTAATGAAGCGCCGACTAGGTGCTGTGAGGTTATCCTGTGCAATGCAGGAAGTGGTGAGTGTAATGATGCACAGGCCAAGTGCTCTTAGGTAATCTGTGCAATGTTGGAAGTGGCGAGTATAATGAAGTACAGACCAGGTGCTGTGAGTTTAACCTGTGCAATGCTGGAAGTGGTGAGTGTAGTGATGCAGACGGGGTGCTCTGAGGGTAACTTGTGCAATGCTCGAATTGTACAGTGTAATGCTGCACAGATCAGTTGCTGTAACAGTAACCTTTGCAATGCAGGAACCGGTGAGTGCAATGATGCACAACCGACGGGCTAACAGGTGACCTGTGCAATGTTTGAAGTGGCATGTGTAATGATGTAGCTGACCAGGTGCCGTCAGATTAACCTGTGCAATGCTGGAAGCGGAGTATCTAACGATAAACAGACCAGGTGCTGTGAAGCTAACCTGTGCAATGCTCGACTTGGTGAGTGTGATGATGCACAGAGCAGGTGTTGTAAGGTTACCCACTGCAATGTTGGATATGGTGAGTGTAAGTATGCACAGACAAGGTGCTGTGAGGGTAACCTGTGCAATGCTGAAATTTTGGAGTGCAATGATGCACAGACCAGATGCTGTTAGAGGCAGCAGGGTAGCATGGTGGTTAGCATAAATGCTTCACAGCTCCAGGGTCCCAGGTTCGATTCCCGGCTGGGTCACTGTCTGTGTGAAGTCTGCACGTCCTCCCTCTGTGTCCGTGGGTTTCCTCCGGGTGCTCCGGTTTCCTCCCACAGTCCAAAGATGTGCGGGTTAGGTGGATTGGCCATGCTAAATTGCCCGTACTGTCCTAATAAAAGTAAGGTTAAGGGGGTTGTTGGGTTACGGGTATAGGGTGGATACGTGGGTTTGAGTAGGGTGATCATGGCTCGGCACAACATTGAGGGCCGAAGGGCCTGTTCTGTGCTGTACTGTTCTATGTTCTAGAGTAATCTGTGCAATTCTGTAATGATGCACAGATCAGGTGCTGTACGTTTAACCTGTGAAATGATGGAATTGGTGAGTGTAATGATGCACATACTAGATTGTGACCCTGTAACCTGTGCAACGCTGGAATTGGTGAGTGTAATGATGCACCCGAGCGCGTCAGTTACATGTTCTTTTGGATCATGAGGAATCTGGAAAGTTGGCCTGCCCTTGTGTCGCTGAATTTAGTATCAGCATCTGCGCTGTTTGGCGGGTGGGTGGAACGTTATATATATTTTGTTTTAATTGTGATCAGCTAACGTGGGTCTGACTATCAACAGATATAAGGAGAAATAAGGAGAGAGAGGAGTTGAACACGTGGCTACAGGGATGGTGCAGGAGGGAGGGTTTTGGTTTCCTGGATAATTGGGGCTCATTCTGGGGTAGGTGGGACCTCTACAAACAGGATGGTCTTCACCTGAACCAGAGTTGTACCAATATCCTGGGGGTAGATTTGCTAGTGCTCTTCGGGGGGGGGGGGGGTTTAAACTAATTCAGCAGGGGGATGGGAACCTAAATTGTAGTCCCAGTGTACAGGATGTTGAGAGTAGTGAGGTCAGGGATAGGGTTAAAAGTTCGAAAGAGGGCACCGGCAAGCAGGACGTTGGTTTGAAGTGTGTCTACTTCAACGCCAGGAGCATCCGGAATAAGGTGGGTGAGCTTGCAGCATGGGTTGGTACCTGGGATCTCGATGTTGTGGCGATTTCGGAGACATGGGTAGAGCAGGGACAGGAATGGTTGTTGCAGGTTCCAGGATTTTGATGTTTCTGTAAGAACAGAGAAGATGGTAAAAGAGGGGGGGGGGGTGGCATTGTTAATCAAGGAAAGTATTACGGCGGTAGAAAGGACGTTTGAGGACTCGTCTACTGAGGTAGTATGGGCCGAGGTTAGGAACAGTAGAGGAGAGGTCACCCTGTTGGGAGTTGTCTATAGACCTCCGAATAGTTCCAGAGATGTAGAGGAAAGGATTGCAAAGATGATTCTCGACAGGAGCGAGAGTAACAGGGCAGTTGTTATGGGGGACTTTAACTTTCCAAATATTGACTGGAAATACTATAGTTCGAGTACTACGGATGGGTCAGTTTTTGTGCAGTGTGTGCAGGAGGGTTTTCTGACACAGTATGTAGACAGGCCAACAAGGGGCGAGGCCACATTGGATTTGGTACTGGGTAATGAACCGGGCCAGGTGTTAGATTTAGATGTAGGTGAGCACTTTGGTGATAGTGATCACAACTCGGTTATGTTTACTTTAGCAATGGGCAGGGATAGGTATATACCACAAGGCAAGAATTATAGCTAGGGGAAAGGCAATTATGATGCTATTCGGCAAGATTTATGATGTATAGGATGGGGAAGGAAACTGCAGGGGATGGGTACAATCGAAATGTGGAGCTTTTTCAAGGAACATCTACTGCGTGTCCTTGATAAGTATGTACCTGTCAGGCAGGGGAGAAGTTGTCGAGCAAGGGAACCGTGGTTTACGAAGGAAGTTGAAGCACTTGTCAAGAGGAAGAAGAAGGCTTATGTTAGGATGAGACATGAAGGCTGTTAGGGCACTTGAGAGTTACAAGTTAGCCAGGAAGGACCTAAAGGGAGAGTTAAGAAGAGCGAGGAGAGGACACGAAAAGTCGTTGGCGGATAGGATCAAGGAAAACCCTAAGGCTTTCTATAGGTATATCAGGAACAAAAGAATGACTAGAGTAAGATTAGGGCCAATCAAGGATAGTAGTGGAAAGTTCTGTGTGGAATCAGAGGAGATCCTAGGAATCTTGGGTAAAATGTTGGAAAAGGTTATAAGAGATAGGGTTTATAATCATCCTGAGAAGAATAAGTAGATTAGCGATAGTCAACACGGTTTTGTGAAGTCATGCCTCACAAACATTATTGAGTTTTTTGAGAAGGTGACCAAACATGTAGATGAGGGTAAAACGGTTGATGTGGTGTATATGGATTTCAGTAAGGCGTTTGATAAGGTTCCCCACGGTAGGCTATTGCAGAAAATAAGGAAGTATGGGATTGAAGTTGATTTAGCGGTTTGGATAAGTAATTGGCTAACTGAAAGAAGACAGAGGGTGGTGGTTTTGGAAAATGTCAAAATAGATAAGTCACCTGGGCCAGATGGGATTTATCCTAGGATTATCTGGGAAGCCAGGGAGGAGATTGCAGAGCCTTTGTCCTTGATCTTTATGTCGTCTTTGTCGACAGGGATAGTGCCGGATGACTGGAGGACAGCAAATGTTGTCCCCTTGTTCAAGAAGGGGAGTAGAGACAACCCTGGTAATTATAGACCTGTGAGCCTTACTTCGGTTGTGGGTAAAATGTTGGAAAAGGTTATAAGAGATAGGGTTTATAATCATCTTGAAAAGAACAAGTTGATTAGCGATAGTCAACACGGTTTTGTGAAGGGTAGGTCATGCCTCACAAACCTTATTGAGTTTTTTGAGAAGGTGACCAAACAGGTGGATGAGGGTAAAGCTGTTGATGTGGTGTATATGGATTTCAGCAAGGCGTTTGCTAAGGTTCCCCACGGTAGGCTATTGCAGAAAATAAGGAAGTATGGAATTGAAGGTGATTTAGCGATTTGGATCAGTAATTGGCTAGCTCAAAGAAGACAGAGGGTGGTGGTTGATGGCAAATGTTCATCCTGGAGTTCAGTTACTAGTGGTGTACCGCAAGGATCTGTTTTGCGGCCACTGCTGTTTGTCATTTTTATAAATGACCTGGAAAAGGGTGTAGAAGGATGGGTTAGTAAATTTGCAGATGACACGAAGGTCGGTGGAGTTGTGGATAGTGCTGAAGGATGTTATAGAATACAGAGGGACATAGATAAGCTGCAGAGCTGGGCTGAGAGGTGGCAGATGGAGTTTAATGCGGAAAAGTGTGAGGTGGTTCACTTTGGAAGGAGTAACAGGAATGCAGAGTACTGGGCTAATGGCAAGATTCTTGGTAGTGTAGATGAACAGAGAGATCTCGGCATCCAGGTACATAAATCCCTGAAAGTTGCCACCCAGGTTAATAGGGCTGTTAAGAAGGCATATGGTGTGCTAGCCTTTATAAGCAGGGGGATTGAGTTTCGGAACCACAAGGTCATGCTGCAGCTGCACATCACTCTGGTGCGGCCACACCTGGAGTACTGCGTGCAGTTCTGGTCACCACATTATAGGAAGGATGTGGAAGCTTTGGAACGGGTTCAGAGGAGATTTATTAGGATGTTGCCTGGTATGGAGGGAAGGTCTTACGAGGAAAGGCTCAGGGAATTGAGGTTGTTTTCGTTAGAGAGGAAACGGCTGAGAGGTGACTTAATAGAGACATATGAGATAGTCAGAGGGTTAGATAGGGTGGACAGTGAGAGTCTTTTTCCTCGGATGGTGATGACCAACACGAGGGGACATAGCTTTAAATTGAGGGGTGATAGATATAGGACAGATATCAGAGGCAGTTTCTTTACTCAGAGAGTAGTCGGGGTGTGGAACGCCCTGCCTGCAACAGTAGTAGACTCGCCAACTTTAAGGGCATTTAAGTGGTCACTGGATAGACATATGGATGAAAATGGAATAGTGTAGGTCAGATAGGCTTCAGATGGTTTCACAGGTCGGCGCAACATCGAGGGCCGAAGGGCCCGTACTGCGCTGTAGTGTTCTATGTTCTATGTTCTAGATTGCGATAGAAATGAAAGGGCCAAATTGGTGACTGAACTAATCTGGAACAATTGAGTTGCAGAAAATGGCTGAACTTTCCCTTCTCTTTCTTTCTCTAGCGGGACTTCAGGTTTGTAATCAATGTTCCGGAACAACCTGCAACCCGACCACTGTACTTTGTCCAAGTTCCAGCAGAAAATGCGAGACCGTTTCAATCTCGCAATTTGTCGGTAATTTTACTCTTCTTTTAACAATAGAGACGTTTAATATTGTATGGACATTGTAAAAATTGCCAAATATATTCATTACTTTAGAAACGCTTAACCTGCTTCACATTCGATAGTTGTTTTGCAGAAATAGTGTAGATCAAATGGGATGGTCTGTATTCTATTCATGTTGTGTATGGTCGTTATTGAGTGTCCGCAATTGACCTCAAAATCGGACGTATTTCAGAAGGTTCTTGTGAGATTGGGTCTGCTACTCCGAGCATCACAGAATTAGACAAATAATACATTCCAAATGGCAATGCGATAAATAACTGAAAGGTAAATTGTTGCATGTGAGGAGAAAGGCCGCTGTATTTGGGTGTTATTGGGTAGCTGTTTCAATGTGTTAACAGTGACCCAATGGGCTAACTGTCCTATCTCAAAGCTCTTTCAATTCAGCACTGGAAGATGTCCAAAATAGGCACTTTGTGCCATATATATGGGGGGGGGGGATGGGTACGTCCATAGGTGATACGGAGTTGTAAATAGTTCCGTCTTTTCCATCTCCCGCTGATTTATCCAAAAACCTTAGATGACCTTACACCCTGGAATGACAACACGGTGCGGAATCTGGAAGAAACGCCTGAAGAATTATTTCACTGCCAACCCTAACAGCAAGTGCCTCTCAACAACTGAGAGCGTGTGATCTGAAGATGCCTTCTTGGGATATCCCGGTATCATCGGTCGAGTAGAAGCGAAAACAGTTTTGGTGCGCTGAAAGTGATAACTAAGTCAGTCCGATGGGCCTGTGTCAAAGCGGAACCGTGGTTCCAACTCACCAATCAGGCAACGCATTTAGACACAGTCTCTATTGGAAGTAAATTTCATTTTGAATACAAGGAGCTGGGTGAACCTGTAATAATTCCACCTTTTTATTTAAAGTGCTGAATGTAGGTTAGTATTATTGTTGAATTTCCGGCTGTCGCTTCATTTGCACATTTCTAATAGAGTCATCTGAACATACCCAGAGCACCACAGCTTTTATTACCCATCGGGCCAGTGCCGATACCGCTCTAAAATTATATATGCCAATCGTTCTTGCGTCCTGAATTCCATTAAAAGCAATTTATTTCTTCCCCCCCCCCCCCCCCCCCCCTCCCCCCCCCCCCCCCCCCCCCTCTCCCCAGGGGCTGGTTTAGCTCGAAGGGGCTGGTATAGCTCACCAGGCTAAATCGCTGACTTTTAAAGCAGACCACGCAGGCCAGCAGCACGGTTCGATTCCCGTACCAGCCTCCCCGGACAGGCGCCGGAATGTGGCGACTAGGGGCTTTTCACAGTAACTTCATTGAAGCCTACTCGTGACAATAAGCGATTTTCATTTCATTCATATTCATTTCACAAACAAAACGAAACAATTCAGTCCTGGGAACAGTTGTACAGATCTACAACTGCCTGGCCCAAAATCCATCGCCACAATGATATATCTTTAAATCCCCTTTTCATGGAAATCCATTAATTCCTGGATGATGAAGGGTCTGTCTCCCAGAACTGTAAATATCCCTGTTGACTGAGCAACCACGATTTCCTGAGGTAGAATATTCCAAAATTTAACAAACGAATTTCCAAAACTGACTCAACATCTGAGTCCCAACAGTCGGTCTTTCGTAGAGAGATTGTATTGTCACCTTGTACATTTGCCAGCCTATTAAACCATAAGACCATAAGACATAGGAGCAGAATAAGGCCAGTCGGCCCATTAAGTCTGCTCCGCCATTCAATCATGGCTGATATTTTTCTCATACCCATTCCCCTGCCTTCTCCCCTTAACCCCTGATCCCATTATTAATCAAGAACCTATATATCTCTGTCTTAAAGACACACAGTTTTGACCTCAACAGCCTTCTGCTGCAAAGTGTTCCACAGATTCATCACCGTCTGGCTGAAGAAATTCCTCCTCATTTATGTTATAAAGGGTCTTCACTTTAGTCTCAGATTCTTATTTCTTATTTGAAACACTTTAGTCTTATGGTTCTAGGTTTTACCACAAGTTGAAACATTCTCTCCAAGTCCACTGCATCCAGGCCTCGCAGTATCTTGTATGTTCAATAAAATCCTCCCTCATCCTTCTGAACTCCAACGAATACACACCCTGAGTCCTCAAGCGTTCCTCATACGACAAGGTTTTAATTCCACGGATCATGCTTGGCAACCTCCTCTGGACCCTTTCCAAGGCCAACTCATCCTTGCCTAGATACGAGGACCAAAACTGCTCACAATAACCGAAATGGTGTCTGACCAGATCCTTATGTAGCCTCAGGAGTACACCCCTGGTCTTGCACTCTCGCACGCTCGACATGGATGCTAACAATTCACTTACCTTCCTAACTGCCAAGTGAACCTTCACGTTAACTTTAAGGGAACTGTGAACAAGGACCCTAAGAACATTTGTGCTTCTGATTTCCTAAACATCTTCCCATTTCAGAAATAGCTCATGCCTCCATTTCTCCTTCCAAATTGCATCACCTCACACTCTTCCACGTTGTATTCCATCTGCCACTTCTTTGCCCACTCTCCAAGCCTGTCGAACTCCTTCTGCAGCCCGCCTACTCCCTCAATACTACCTGTCCCTCTACAGAGCCTTGTATCATCTGCAAACCCAGCAACGGTGCCTTCAGTTTGTTCCTGCAGAGCATTAATGTAAACAATCGTTTAGTTTGCCCCAGCAAAACAGATTCTGAATCTTCAAAGGCGAAATACAGAGACTACTGAAACAAATTAAATGGAATAGAAATCGACCGAGTCTGGTGATTGTATCGCCTTTAAGGCAAGTTTATTTGTTTCGAAGTGCGCAGAGCGAAACAATTAAGAGTAGTAGAATATGGTCATACCCAAACCCTGGAAGATTCCCTTGGAATTCATCATCTTTATTCTGAAACGTCCCTGGGATAAAGTCAAAACTGCCGTTGCTTTGCTAAATAATTGGTGTAGCTGCGTCCAATCGATCAAATCCGTTGTTTTCTGCAGCTAAGTTATTACCACATAATTCTATTTCCATAAATATTTTGACGCATCTTTAGAGGTGGAAAGTGAATGCTGTGACACTTCAACATATTATAATCCAAAAGTAGCGTTGCTTTCCACTGAGGCAACATGTTCATATCGAATTGTCAGCATGTCCTCCCCACCCCAGCACACTAACACCTCAAACAACATATATTCCCATACTGTGTTGCAACGTCAACCATCTTAGTTTTAACGTACCATCACATCCGCTAAATAAATAATGCCGATTGTCCATCACCGAGGCCGCAGCGCTGGTCTAGGCGGGATCCACTGTTCACAGAATCCAACTTCAATGTGGTCCGTTACACTGGATTTTGCTTCGTTTTCGACCACAAATTTCTAGCCCACCAATGCAATACACAAAGGTCAATGAACTCTTCCACTTGATCATTGCCCTTTCGTCTGGCAGCTTATCGAATGCCCGTTGGAAATTGAAGTTTATATATCTTGCCTTACGATTATAAACAACACCGATAATAGTCACCTTGGAATCAATAGTTCCACTGCCACTTAACGGGCTCAGAGGGAATGTTCTATAATTCTGACGCTTAACGTGGCAGAAAAGTTATTCAATAAGTGTGCTGATTCGGCCGGGATGTGTAGGTAGATTTTGTGTGTCGCACATTACAACTAATCGTCGTAGGCGACCATCACCAGAGAAGAACCAAACTGGTTAATATTATATTTAATGTCAGGATGAATATAAAATACCAGCTCGCAGTTCTTTTGAATTCTATAGTGAATTCCACAGGCTCACCACGCACTTGGCGAAATAACTAATTTTCCCAGATCGAAATGGTTCCCGCCAAAGTTTTAGACTATGACCACTGGTTCTGGCCTCGCCACGATTGTGAGCATCCTTCCTTTATCGATCATGCCTCGCCCCGTCAGAATTTGACAGTTTTTTTTATGAGATCGCCATTTATTCTTCTCACTTCAGGAATCTATTTCTAATAACCTCAATCTCTCCTGAAGGTCAGTCTCACTCTGTGGTAGGGTCATACAGATGTAAGTGCTCGCCTTGTCCTCTCACACAGATTATGATTGACCGGCTGTGATCTCGCAGATCTTTCTCGGTCTAAATTCCAGAACCTGCAGAAATTTGCATTGGTCTCAACAATCTATGTGTATCTTTCAGGAACAGGTACGAAGACATTGTTTCAACAGAAATGTGCGGGAACAGATGAAGCCGTGTCTTTCACAAGTCGAACCGTGTCTGGCTCCAGGGACAGTATATTTTGTAATTCGAGACAGTGTAATACGCAGACGCCTGCAGGTAATGTTTTCCAGTGTTATATTGTTACAGGGGTGGAAAAGCTTTCTTCAATGGACGGATGTGCTCTGCTCAGCCGGGTTGTGACCGTCTTCAGTTGCCGAGCATTTTGGATGCAATCTGACAAATTTCCTGTTTTCCTCTTGCTTCGAAAATCGTTAATCCTATTTATTTGATCCAACTGATGGTCACATTTCTCGAAAATCAAATTAGTCTGTGATAATGTTAATCAGATGATCCTTCCTGTTGATGACATTGGTACATCCTCAAAGATGAAAGTGGTTTTTGAACACAATCACTGGTGTTATTTTCATATTTTTGTGAATATTGTTTTAAATGTATCGTTTCCCGAAACATTCACCCAGCGTGAATTTGGTTACCAGGGGCTGGAAGTAGTTTAATGCAACGCCTAAGACCGAGTTCCAATAAGTTAAACGGTATTTTCCTATGGAGTATCCGTTAGAAAAGAACTCAGATTACAGGGATGATGCCAAATCGCTGACATGTCCGCCTTTGCGATGTTCTGAGGTTATTTTTTGTCGTGGATTATGGGAACGAAAATGCCGAAGCCGCTCTTCCCGAACATTGCTTGTCAATTCGGAATCATGAGTGTTCCACTGAAGGTGGACCGAAATCGAATATCAGACGGGGTGTAACGCTAGCGGCGTGTTCCTCTGTCCCCAAGTGTGTTCAGGCCCCGTGGCGCAGAGCTGATACATGGGAATCGCAATGACAGTCTTCACAAGCGAGCGAGGGAGTCAGGAGGCTGGGAATATGCAGTCGATGTTTCCTCTATTTTGTTTCTCATTTTAGATGCGGCCAATCGGACATTTAATGGATTGCAATGTTCCGGATGTTTTGACAGTACACTTCAGTCGTGCATCAACGCACAGCAAAACGTGAACTGCGTGGGCCACGAGATTCGGTGTTTCACAGGATCAGGGACGCAGAACTTGAGTAAGGGGCACATGAAATATCAGTTATTTCTCTCAATTACATTGCTGTCCTCTTTTTCCCTCATGGTTCCATTTTATCAGAAACAGAATGTAGCCATAGAAAAACATGAGATTTTATGGAGTGTACAGTTCCATCTTCAATTTCTCAGCTTTTCTCACACGTGCAGTGGCTGATTCAGTGGGCATGAAATAGCCATACTGGTTGCAATTCTGGATATGCTGACCCACGATTTCTGCTTCTTAGATTATTTCAGGCAAATGTTACCCTTGTCATTTCCCACTGCGCCCCTGTTTGCAATACCATGCAATATGATGCCTACCAGAGCAGATCAACGGGAAAAAATCCTTCACCGAGCAAATCCCTCTCTGACGCCTGAAGATATCCAGAATCTAACCGTCACAAGTCAAAGAAGGAAGATCAAAGACAATTCGAGCACAGGAACAGGCCCTCGGCCCTTCCAGCCTGCGCCGATCCAGATCTTTATCTAATACTGTCCCCGATTTTCCAAGGTCTACTTCCCTCTGCTCCCCGCCCGTTCATATATCTGTCTAGATGCATCTTAAATTTTGGTATCGTGCTCGCCTCGACAACCTCCGCTGGCAAAGCGTTCCAGGCGCCCACCACCTCTGAGTAAAAAACTTCCCACGCACATCTCCCTTAAACTTTCCCCTCTCATCTTGAAATCGTGACACCTTGTAATTGACACCCCCAATCTCTGCAAAAAAGCTTGTTGCTATCCACCCTGTCAATACCTCTGATAATTTTGTAGACTTCAATCAGGTCCCCCCTCAACCTCCGTCTTTCCAACGAAAAAAATGCTAATCTACTCAACCTTTCTTAATAGTTAGCACCCTCCATACCAGGCAACATCTTAGTGAACCTCCTCTGCACCCTCTAGAAAGCATCCACATCCTTCTGGTAATGTGGCGACGAGAACTGCACGCAGTATTCTAAATGTGGCCGAACCATAATCCTATAAAATTGTAACATGACCTGCCGAATCTTGTACTCAATACCCCGTCCGATGAAGGAAAGCATGCTGTATGCCTTCTTGACCACTCTATCAATCTGTGTTGCCACCTTCAGGGTACAATGGACCTGAACTCCCGGATCTCTCTGTACATCAATTTACCCCAGGACTCTTCCACTGACCATATAGTCCGGTCTTGAATTAGATCTTCCAAAATGCATCACCACGCATTTGCCTGGATTGAACTCCATCTGCAATTTCTCTGCCCAAATCTCCAATCTATCTATATTTTTCTGTATTCTCTGACAGTCCTCCTCGCTATCTGCAACTGCACCAATCTTAGTATCATCTGCAAACTTGCTAATCAGACCACCTATACCTTCCTCCAGATTTATGTGTATCACAAACGACAGTGGTCCGAGCACGGATCCCTGTGGAACACCACTAGTCACCCTTCTCCATTGTGAGGCACTCCCTTCCACCACTACTCTCTGCCTCCTGTTGCCCAGCCAGTTCTTTATCCATCTAGCTATTACACCGTGAACCCCATACGAATTCACTTTGTCCATTAACCTGCCATGGGAACCTTTATCAAACGCCTTACTGAAGTCCATGTATATGACATCTACAGCCCTTCCCTCATCAAATAACATTGTCACTTCCTCAAATAATTCTATTAGGTTTGGAAGAAATGACCTTCCCTTCACAAAACCTAACTGGCTATCACTGACAAGTCTATTTTCTTGCAATTGTGAATAGATCCTATTCCTTAGTGTCCTCTCCAACAGTTTGCCTACCACTGACTTCAAGCTATCATGTCTATAATTCCATGGATTATCCCTGCTACCCTTCTTAAACAAAGGGGCAACATTAGCAGTTCTCCAGTCCTCCGGCACCTCTCCCGTGCTGAAGGATGCTGCAAAGATATCTGTCAGAGCCCCAGTTATTTCGACACTCGCTTCCATCAATAACCTGGAATAGATCCCATCCGGTCCTGGGGACTTGTCCACCTTAATGCCTTTTACAATACCCAAAATATCCCCCTTCTGTATGACATCTTGACCTAGACTATTTAAACATCCACCGCTAGCCTCAACATCCGCCTTGTCCCTCTCCTTTGTGAATACCGATGGAAAGTACTCATTAAGAATCTCACCCATTTCCTCTGCGTCAACGCATAAATTCCCTCTTTTGTCTTTAAGTGGGCCAATCCTTTCTCTGGATACCCTCTTGCTCCTTACATACAAATAAAAGGCTTTGGGATTTTCCTTAACCCTGTTAGCCAAAGATATTTCATGACCCCTTTTAGCCCTCTTTATTGCACGTTTAAGATTCGTTCTACTTTCCCGAAATTCTTCCAAAGCGTCATCAGTTTTGAGTTGCCTCGATCTTATGTATGCTTCCTTTTTCATATTAGCTAGTCTCACAATACCACCCGTCATCCATGGTTCCCTAATCTTGCCATTTCAATCCCTCATTTTCACAGGAACATGTCTGTCCTGCACTTAAATCAACCTTTCCGTAAAAGACTCTCAAATTTCAAATGTGGATTTACCCTTAAACAGCTGCTCCCAGTTTACATTCCCTAGCTGCTGCCGAATTTTGTTATATTCAGCTTTTCCAAAATTTAGCACTCTTCCTTTAGGACCACTCTCGTCTTTGTCCATGAGTATTCTAAAACTTACGGAATTGTGATCGCTATTCCCAAAGTAATCACCGACTGAAACTTCAACCACCTGGCTGGAATCATTCCCCAACATGAGATCCAGTATTGCGCCTTCCGGAGTTGGTCTATTTACATACTGCTCTAAAAACTCTCCTGGATGCTCCTTACAAACTCTGCTCCATCTACGCCTCGAACACTACACGAGTCCCATTCAATGTTGGGGAAGTTAAAATCACCCATTATAACCACCCTATTGCTCCTACATTTTTTTATAATCTATCTGCATGTTTGTACCTCTACTTCATGCTCGCGTTTCGGAGGCCTGTAGTAAAGTCCCAACAATGTTACTGCACCCTTCCTATTTCTTAGCTCTACCCATATTGCCTCAGTGCTCGAATCCTCCATAGTGCCCTCCTTATTCACAGCTGTGATATCACCTCTGACAAGTAATGCAACTTCTCCACCCCTTCTACCTCCCTCTCTACCCCTACTGAAGCATCTATAACCTGGGATATTCAGTTGCCAGTCCTGACCTTCCCTCAACAATGTCTCAGTAATACCAATAACATCATATTCCCAGGTACTAAGCCAAACCCTACGTTCATCTGCCTTACCTGCTACATTTCTCGCATTAAAACAAATGCACCTCAGACGACGTGTTCGTTTGCGTTCATCATCTCTTCCCTGTCTACTATTCCCCTTAGTCACATTGAGTTTATTATCTAGTACCTTGCTGGCTTTAGTTGCTGCCTCTTTACTGACCTGTAACTTCCTAATCTGGGTCCCATCCCCTCCCACATTAGTTGAAAACGGCCCCAACAGTGTTAGCAAAACCATCCCCCATGACATTGCTTCCAGTCCTGCCCAGGTGCAGACCATCAGGTTTGTAATGTTCCCACCGCCCCAAGAACCGGTTTCAATGTCCCAAAAATCTGAACCATCCTGCACCATCTCTCAAACCACATATTTTCTGACTATTCTTGAATTTCTTCTCTGACTGTCTCGTGGCACTGGTAGCAATCCTGTGATTACTACCTTTGAGGTCCTACTTTTTAACTTATCTCCGAACTCCCTAAATTCTGATTCTAGGACCTCATCACGTTTTTTTACCTATATCGTTCATAGAATATACAGTGCAGAAGGCGGCTATTCGGCCCATAGAGTCTGCACCGGCTCTAGGTAAGAACACCCTACCCAAGGGCAACACCTTCACCCTATCCCCATAACCCAGTAACCCCACCCAACACTAAGGGCAATTTTGGACACAAAGGGAAATTTAGCATGGCCAATCCACCTAACCTGCACATATTTGGACTGTGGGAGGAAACCGGAGCACCCGGAGGAAACCCACGCACACACGGGGAGGACGTGCAGACTCCGCACAGTCAGTGTCCCAAGCCGGAATCGAACCTGGGACCCTGGAGCTGTGAAGCAATGGTGCTATCCACAATGCTACCGTGCTGCTCTAAGGCACCGTTGGTGCCTATGTGCACCACGGCAACTGGCTGTTCACCCTCCCACTTCAGTATTTCCTGCAGCCGATCGGAGACATCCCTGACCCGTGCAACCGGGAGCCAACAAACCATTCGGGAGTATCGTTTTCGACCACAGAAACGCCTGTCTGGTCCCGTTACGATTGAATTCCCTATGACTATAGCCCTGCCAGTCTTTTTCCCACCCTTCTGTGCAGCAGAGTCAGCCATGGTGCCATGAGCCTGGCTACTACTGCCTTCAACTGGTGAGTCATCTCCCCCAACAGTATCCAAAATGGTATATCTGTTTTGGAGGGTGATGACCACAGGGGACACCTACACTGCCTTCCTTTCTTTCCCTGCTTTTGGTCACACATTCCCTGTATCCCTCGCCAATCCTAATCTGCGGTGTGACCAACTCACTGAACGTGCTATCCACGGCCTCCTCAGCATCACGGATGCTCCAAAGTGAGTCTATCCGCAGCTCCAGACCGGTCATGCGGTCTAACAGGAGCTGCAGCTGGGCACAATTCCCGCACATGAAGGATTCAAGGGCATCGGCCGCATCCCTGAACTCCCACCTTGAGCACGAGGAGCATAACACGGGTCTGGGATCTCCTGACATTTTTGTCCTTTACCTTAACGGTCTACAAATATAATATCAAATAATTAATAAGTGAAAAGAGTAAAGATTTTACTTACCAACCACAATACTAACCAACACACGAAGAGTTAAGTTTCTCCCAGCTGCGGCTAATTGGAGCACTTTCCTTACCAGCCAATCAGGTCGCTGCTTTACTGTGATGTCACTCTTCAAGGAACGTTTTTAAAGTTTTAAATAGGTAAAATTTCCTTCCCAACGGCCCCTCAGGAGGCTCCCGCCGAAAATCTGAAGGCTGCTGCTCCTTATCACCACAGTGTTTTTTTTCTGGTTAGAGGAGGAGGGCGGGTGGGAGACACTACAAGTGTAGTGCCTCGGGTTTAGCCGCTGCCCAAATATATAAGTTCACTCACCTTCCCAGAGCGCAATTCGACCGCTCCCGCTCAGCTCCTTCCACACCCTGCTCCTGCAAGGTAAATTTTTAAAATAGGAAAACTTACCTTTCCAACAGCCCCCTGGTTACTGCCTCACTCACCTTCCCAGAGCGCGATTCGACAGCTCCCGCTCAGCTCCTCCCACGCATTGCTCCTGCAAGATACGTTTTTAAAATAGGAAAACTTACCTTTCCAACATCGCCCTGGTTACTGCTTCACTCACCTTCCCAGAGCGCAATTCGACCTCTCCCGCCCAGCTCATCCCACACACTGCTCCTGCAAGGTAAGTTTTTAACACAGGAGTATGATGGAATCCTCCTTACTGATTTGGATGAATGCAGCTCCAACAACACCCAAGGAGCTCGACAGCATTAGCCAGCATGTTTGTCAACATTTGTACAGATCTATGCACCAAAGTGCCACAGAGACATAAGTGCTTGTCACTTAGAAGGTGCAATGGAAACTCAGATCTGCTCCGGAGTTAGCACCGCCCTCGCCCACGACCTCTTCATCCAAAAGGATACGCATTTCAGACACATAGAAGACCAGTAACTTGAAGTGGCCCTGCAATAAAAAAAGTCCTAGATTCAAAATATACCATATGTCTTTCATTGTTTGGTCAAGGATTTGACACTCACAACCTGTCAACACCAAGGATGTATCTGCAACGCGTTGGCGAGATGTTTTTAAGAGTGCAATTCACTATAACCGTGTCAAGGTCAATTAGGGACGGCCAATGAATGCATAATTCTGAACGCCATATCACAATTTACAGAAACTCTTTTTATAAGGTAGCACATTCATCACAAAGAAAATTCTGTCAACCTTCGCTTGTAACACATAAAATGCAGTTATATCATTTCCTGAATATGCAGCCCCAAAAAGGACAACGTATTCTGGAAATGGCCTCAGTGGTGCCCTGAACGATTGCATCAGAACGTCTTTAGTTATGTACTTTAATGTAAATGCAATGCAACGCAACATATATTTCCTTCCAGACTCCTTGCTGGTTCTGCATACGACCGTTCGCTATTCCTTGTTCAAGCATACACAATGTTCTTTGAAAGTCTGCAATGAACATTGCACACCATTAGAAAAGAAAATGACTGACCAATAAGCCCCAGGTCCCCTACGTTATACGCCATCAAAGATACTTATCCCCACTCAGCTAAACTGTTTAAAGCTTCGTGATTGAAAAGACCTCGAAACGATAATCTCAATTTCACTGTTCTGGGAAAAGGTGACCAGCAAGCAGTAACCAGCACCTAAATGATCTGGTGTAAAACGAAATGGGTTAGCTGGCTACAACTGGGACAGCGCAGGAAAAGTAGGCACTGGGGAATGAACCATCGCATTAAAAAATGTCTAAATGTTGGCTTCGATCTGAACCATGCAAGCGCGGCGGTGGAGGAAAGTAATTGTAATTCATTCCTGCTATCGGCGGCAGCATGGCTCTTGTAGGAACACCTGGAGCTGTATCTGAATGGCGAACTATACATCTTGCACGAAGTGTGTTCCAGAAATATTTGCATCGATAAAAATTTCCAAATTGTGCATCGACATCATTGAGTCCCGTGTGGAAATTAAATGATTTCCCGTGAGCATCATCGGGACAGAAGGTTAAATATTGTCTCTCTATGTGCAGTGCCGCAGAGCCCGCCATCAGTTACCATCAAAGGATGTATCACTAAGAATGTCTGCGATGGGAAAGCCAACCTGAATGATCTTAACATCAACTTTAATGGAACTATCAACTGCTGTGCCGGGAGTGGCTGCAATTCCGTCAAAGTGTAAGTATAATCATGTCGTCACAGTGGAATATGTTATTCCTAGATCTTTTATTTCATAAGAAACCTGGAAAGAGGCATCAAATAGATGATTTGGAGTCGAGGACCAAGTGCAATGTGTCCACTTTTGCCGGCGACACTTAGATGAGTTGTAAACCAAGAAGGGCAGAGGATACCGGAAATCTGCAGAGGGATTTGGATAGGTTCAGTGAATAGGCTAGGGTCGGGCAAATGGAATACAATGTTGAAAAATGTATGGTTATCCATTTTGGTAGGAAAAACAGCAAAAATGATTATTATTTATATGGTAAAATATTTAAACATGCTGCTGTGCAGAGAGACCTGGAGGTGCGCGTGCATGAGTCGAAAAAAGTTGATTTACAGGTGTAACTCGTTATTATGAATGCAAATTAAGTTTTGTCCTTAGTTGATAGTGGGGTGGAGTTTAAGACTAGGGAGGTTATGTATAAGGTGTTAGTGAGGCAACACCTGGGGCATTGTTTTCAGTTTTGGTCTCCTAATCTGAGAAAGGACGTTGTGGCGCTGGAGGGTGTGCAGAGGAAATTCACTAGATTAAGCCCAGAGTTGAGGGGGTTGAATTACGAGGCGAGGTTGAGCAAACTAGGACTGTACTCGTTGGAATTTAGGAGGGTGCGGGGGGGGGGGTATCTTAAAGAAACATATAAAATTATGAAGGGAATAGGTAGGATAGATGCGGGTTGGTTGTTTCCACTGGCGGGTGAATGCAGAACTAGGGGACATAGCCTCAACATAAGGTGGAGCAGACTCAGGACTGAGCTGAGGAGGAACGTTTTCACCCCAAGTGTTGTGAATCTATGGAATTCCTTCCCCAGTGAAGGGGTTGAGGCTCCTTCATTAAATGTTTTTAAGATAAAGGTAAATAGTTTTTTGAAGTATAGATGGATGAAGGGTTATGGTGTCCGGGCCGGAAAGTGGAGCTGAGTCCACAAAAGACCAGCCATGATCTCATTGAATGGTTGGCGACTCATTTCGCCAACAGATGCTGAAATTAGAATAATGGAAGACACATAGTCCTTCTAAAATGCCACCAAGTCGCGGACTAGTTCACGCATGATACAAACAGAGCGGCCAATCGGTGGTTGTTCTTTATCTGTGCATAATTAATCACGCCTCAGCCCCAGCAGTCACCTCCCGCCCCACCTCATGCCGTAATCTCCAAACCTAGCTCATTTCTGTAACGCTCAGAACGCAGGAAACATTCCTGCCTCCAACGCAAGATCATGCAAGCCAAAACTGCACACATTCCGAGATGCCTCCCAAATAAATGTCCGATACAACTGCAAAAATAATTCCACGTTTGTTTCAATTCATAAACATGGATTGACTACGAACAGGATCTTTACAATTACTTTCTGAACCGGGGTTTAACTCGTTGTTGTTCTTGTGCGATGGGAGGCGGTGACGTAGTGGTCTTGTCACAGGACCGGTTTTCCAGACAGCCAGAATAATGCTCTGGGTCCCAGGTTCAAATACCGCCGCAGCAGATGGTGAAATATTAATTCAACAAAAATCTGGAAACAATGAGAACCATGAAATCATTGAAAACCTATCACTTAAAATAATTAGGCTCCAAAATAGAAACTGTCTGAAAATCTATGCTATGTTTCCATTCCCAGGGCAAAAGTAAATCAAAACACAGGTTGCCATGAAATATGACGCTATCCACCTACTTGTCGAGTACCATTACCATCTTCCTCACGCCCTGCGTTCACAATTAAAATGTTGTTGCATGATCGCATGAATTTACATCTTTGCACTATCCATGTGTCCGTTCAATAAGGATTCAATATCTGAGACTCCAGGATTGATCATTGAAATATAACGCTACTCCGCGATTAACAACTTGATAAAATTCCTTGATAGCAACATCCCTGCTGGATCTCTATCTGTGTGAAGTCTGCACGTTCTGCCCGTGTCTGCGTGGTTTTCCTCCGGGTGCTCCGGTTTCCTCCCACAGTCCAAAGACGTGCAGGGTAGTTGGATTGGCCATGCTAAATTGCCCTTTGTGACCAAAAAGGTGATTGGGTTCAGGGATAGGGTGGAAGTGAAGGCTTAAGTGGGTCGGCGCAGACTCGATGGGCAGAATGGCCTCTTTCTGCACTGTATGTTCTATGTTCTAAAGCTCAATGTAACTTTGCACTCTGGATTATGCGTCAATAATCCATCCCTGCCCAATGTATTAAAAATACATTAAACAGACCTTGTCTTGTGCAATAGCAATTTGAATGACAACTGATCATGGGTCTTTTGGAATTTCGACGGCAGTACTTCTAGTACTTCCGTTAACAAGCCTCTTGTTGTTGATCACATAACTAGTCCATTCAAATTATCAAAGAGAGTTTCCTTTGAAAGTCCATTCTGACTATTTTGTACATATGATCATTCTACAACGTTCTGAGCTCAACCCATCCTTAGCTCTGTAGTGACCTTACATATGCGACCTTCCCAACATGTCCAGAATACAGCGAGATTTTGAATTCAATAACCTGTGCCACCGTTATTTCTGCTATTGCACCTCATAGCTCCTACTAGTTAGACTACTAGTACAAATGATTAGGTGGATTGGCCATGCTAAATTGCCCGTAGTGTCCTAAAAAAGTAAGGTTAGGGGGGGTTGTTGGGTTACGGGTATAGGGTGGATACGTGGGTTTGAGTAGAGTGATCATTGCTCGGCACAACATCGAGGGTTGAAGTTGCCTGTTCTGGGCTGTACTGTTCTATGTTCTAAATGAATTTGCGACTTTAACTAATTGGAATTTCTTCAGCAGGTTAACTCTGCTGTTGCTAATTGCATGAACTTCCTTCCACTGATAACCCTCTTTACTAAGCTATATTTCTGGAACCAAATGTTAACCATTCACTGTGAAGACAAAGAGTAACATTTCTTGGGCACCTGCGGAGTAAATCTTCTTCTTTCGCAAATCTGTGTAACGAGGAACAAGTGTAAATTTATATGAAACGAATCACACGAATTATTTACCGCAGAGGGCTGCATGATTTTATGTGTTTTTATGGTTTTCGATTCAAATTCCTGGCGAAAGTATTTCCGAATTATCCCAGTTCACTTTATAACAATTTGTTGGGTGCAACTTGTTGGGTATTGGGCATACTATTATTCTTTCTTCCATTTTAAGACTCTTCGAACAATGCTATACGAAAATTCCTGACGAATCCATGTATGGATCTTTCTCGCTCCCCCATCATTTTCAATAAAAAGATTGATGCACATCATGAGCCTATTCTTTATGTGCTCCCCGCTAATCCAAATTCAATGTCTTTGATAAATTCAGCGAGTTCCCCAATCACAAATAGCCCACTTCCAATCGTATTATTTCTGCCTGTTGCAGATGCATGTCGCTCTCATACATAATGTGGCAATCGATTGTATTCGAAATACAGTTTCCCAGATGACTGGGTGACTCTCAAAGTCTAACAGAGATCTGATAATCGAACGAAGATTGTCATCCTTTATTTTAAATAACCGAAATTGTCCATTTATAGACTGATACAGGTCATGAGGGGATCAATGTTTTTGAGGACAAGGCAGGAGAATGAGGATATGAAAATATCAGCCATGATTGAATTGCGGGACAGCCTCGGTGGGCCAAGTGGCCGACTTCTGCCCCTATGTCTGATGATCTTATGGCCTTATGAAAAATGCATGCAGCATAAAGGGCTGTTCGCATTGATCGGTAGTGAAAGCATATTGAAACCAGTCCTGCGCCCGAGAAATGAAAATTATTTAATTCTGAACAAAAAATATTTCCCTTCACTAATCAGTCTTCTGTGTGTGTCCTTTTAGATGACGACCTCACCGGCAGCAAGAAACACGACAGTTGCAGCTGTAACTAACACAAAGCTCTAAATAGCACCTAATCCAAGAGATATAAAATAACTAATATACTTCAGCTTCAGCTAACACATCATCCCAGCTGCGGACAACACACCAACTCCAGCTGTGAAAATCTCACCGACTCCAGCTGTGAACAAAGCACCCACTCCAGCTGTAAACATCACACCGACTCCAGATGAAAACAACACATGGAATCCAGCTGTGACATCACACCGACTCCAGCTGCAAACACACGGGTCAACACTGACAACACTCTTCCAGTAGCAATGGCGGTGTGCTGATATTCCTGTTTCTTGTGGCGTAATATGTCATTGCTTGGAGGTCTGGTGAGTTTGCGTTAGTTTGGGATTTGTTGGTTTAACACAATAATGGATCTCACATCCTGTGTCGCTGTACAAGTGTTGTCATGGGGAGGAGAACATGCACCAAATTGTCGTGTGCTCGTGGCCTTTATCCTGTTATCCTGAAATCCCCCACTCTTTCGAATAACGTCTCATTATCTGTGCAAAAGGAGACGCCGACTGTAAAGATTTATAATCCGAACTATTTGTATTCCTTCTGCTTATCATTTCTGTCTGTATATGGGGGTGGGGGGGATTGTAATAATGCACTAACTTCAATTTGGGGGATTGCTTGCTTGTTGTTAAATGTAGAATAGAAAACATCCAATAAAATTGTTCATGCTTCGTCCACTGATTTGTCGGATTTAGTCAAATGCGACGCATTTTCCCACCCAACACACATTCCGCCCTTTACTTGGTGGTGTTGGTGCGACTCTTTATCCGGAGGGGAGATAAAGGGAATGCTTTCCTGATTATCATTGCTGCAATCCACACCACTTCTGCGCATTGTTCAAATTGACTGGAGATAATAGGAATGCTCAAAGTACCTGTGTACAAGCGGAGGAACACGTTGGGCAAACGTGGCAGTGAAATAGACTGTTTCCATTTAAGGATGTGTTCTAATTGTTCAAGATATATTCTATGTCGATGTCGGTACGCCTTTCTGTATCATTCTTCCAACATTTCTTTTATTCAATGTAACCTTTGGAACCAATGTCCTGGAGGGTTTGTTTGCCAGCGCGGTTGGGGAGGGTTTAAGGCAATGTGTCAGGGGGGGGGGGGGGGGGGGTGGGAACCAATGGAGGAAGTCGGAGGGTAGTGAATAGAGGACAGCGAAAAACAGCTAGCAAGGAGAAAACTGGAATCAAGAGAAATATATTTCGCACCCCCTGCCTAACATGGCAGTAGGCGGGAAACAGAGCAGGAGGTCAGCGGAAGAAATAACTGACGGAGAGCTGCAGACTAAGGCCAGTAAGATTAAGAGGAGGAGCAGCCAGGGAGTGGTTGTTCAACGCAGAGGGACTGGTGGCTGAAATGCATTCGTTTCAGTGCGAGGAGTATTTCAAGTAAGACAGATGAACTTGGAGCTTGGAGTCATAAGTGGAATTATGATGTTGTTGCTATTGAAGAAAGCTGGTTGAAAGAGGGACATGATTGGCAACTAAACATTCCAGGATTTAGATGTTTAGGTCAGGATAGAGGGGGTGCTAAAGGGGTAGGGGAATGTCATTATTAGTTAAGGAGAATATCGCTGCTGTGCTGAAGGAGGATACCTTGAGGGTTCCGGCAGCAAAGCAATCTGGGTAGAGCTCAGGTACAGGAAAGATGCTGTCAAATTGTGGGTGGTTGACTACAGATGTCATAACAGCCAGAGGGAGATAGAGGAGCAGATATGCGGACAGATCTTGGAAAGATGTATAAACAATAGGGTTGTTCTGGTGGGTGACTTTCACTATATTGACAGGGACACACTTCATGCTGGAGGCAGGGATAGAACAGAAATTGTCAGGAGCATCGCGGAAGGTTTCTTGAAACAATATGTAAATAGCCCAATTGGGGATGGGGTCATTTTAGACCTGGTGCTCGGGAATTTGCCTGGCCAGATAATTGACGTTTCAGTAGGAGATCATTTCGGGAACAGGGATCATAATTCTGTAAAAGTTTTCCGCTGCTTATAGAAAGCCAAGAGTGGTCCTCCGGTGAAGGTGTTAGACTGGAGAAGGCTAATGGCAGCAGCATTGGGCAGTATCTGGAGACTGTTGACTGCGTGAGGCTGCTTGAGGGAAAATGAACATCCGGCATGTGGGAGACTTTCAAATGTCAATTCATTAGAATTCAGGACAGGATTGTGCCTGTGATGACGATAGATAAGTGTGGCAAATGTAGGGAACATTGGATAACGAGGGATATAATGAACCTGCCTACAAAGACAAAGGAAGCATTAGTAAGTTACAAAAGGCTAGGACAGATGAAGCAAGTAGGATGGAACTTAAGGTAGGAGTTAGGAACGCTAAAGGCGTCATGAAAAGTCGTTAGCAAATACGGTTAAGGAAAATATATTTTTAGGCATGCTTGATGATACTCATGATCTCCTGTACGCTTCATTGAATCAGGGTTCAAATGTTGTATCAAAAAAAGCATTTCGAAAATAAGTCCAATAATTACACACCAGTCAGTTTAACTTCAACAGTGGTCAGGCTTCGAGAAACAATTATTGGAGACACCTTTCTTACCACATAGAACAAAATGCGGTCTGATTAGGAAGAACTATCATTTCAAAATGGGAAATCGTGTTTAACTAATTCGAGGGCGGTTCCTGAAGAGGTAATGCAAAGCGGAGATGAGGATAGTGTTGAAAAGGAATAAACAAACTTTCAAATAGGTATTCGATGTAAATCAATACAGAAAATATGGGAAATATGCATAACGCATGTAATAAACTGGAGATACTTCTCAGGCTGGAAGGAGGTTTGTAGTAAAGAACCACTTCAGCCGATACTGGGACCCTTGCTTTTAGAATTTTTCACTAGGTGGGAGGAGAACAGATATTATGGGAAATGGGGGATGAGTGCCGGAGCAGTCCACAATCTGGGATCACTGAGGCGGAAGATCTTGTAGCTGATTGCCGAAAGTTGTGCCATAGATCATTTGTGTGTGCCCATGGTCATCCCGGATTACACATTCTGCTGCCTTCAGTAATTTGGGGACGGTTACATAGGTCCCTAGTCGCGGTGAGATGAGGGAGTTCCTGAAATGGGAACAATCCATGTATATGTTATGAATAGTCGGTTAAGGTGGGATTCAGATTTATCCATTTTCTGGGGCATGAGCACAATGATTTTATTTAAATAAATTCAAATTATACATTTTTTTTCCAATTAAGGGGCAATGTGGCGTGGCCAATTAACCTAACCTCCACATCCTTGGTTTGTGGGAGGTCACACTGATACGGGGCTGGTTTAGCTCACTGGGCTAAATCGCTGACTTTTAAAGCAGACCAACAGCACAATTCGATTCCCGTACCAGCCTCCCCGGGCAGGCGCCGGAATGTGGCGACTAGGAACTTTTCACTGTAACTTCATTGAAGCCTACTCGTGACAATAAGCGATTTTTATTTAATTTCATTCATGTGCAAACGGACAGTGATCCAGGGCCGGGATTCGATCCCGGGCTCTCAGCGCCGTCGGCCGAATGCACAGCACAGCACATGCCGTGCTTCATTAGAACAATGATGGGAGACGCACATTTCCTTGTGTTATGTGGGTGGGACTGTGCAGAGGGGTGTCGTTTTCTTTCAAAAATGTTACACCTTTCAACACTGATTGTGTCGAGGTGAGGAGGCACTGGTGTAGTGTAATTGTCATTAGTAAAGCAGAAACTAGAAACTCAGTGCAATGCTCTGGGGACCTGAGTTTGAATCCCACCAGCTCAGCCGGTGAAGTTTGAATTTAATTTAAAAAAATCTGGAATTAAATAAATTAAAACCATTGCCGATTATCGCAAAACCTCTGCGTCACTAATGGCATTTATGGAAGGAAATCTGCCCCCTTACCTGGTCTGGCCTACATGTGACACCAGATTCTGAACTGTGCCTTCAAGGGCAATTCAGCATGGGCAACAAATGCTGGCCCACGTCCCATGAACGAAAACAGAATCCAGATGTGAAGTTCTTTATGAGGGGATGAACACATGCCTGGGAAAGCTGTAGTATGGAGTTGATCCCCATGATGGTACAATGGTTTCCTCAGAGATCAATCCCATCATGGGTTTCTTTTCACGGTCACTCCCGGGGACTATCCTGTTGCTCCTACTACACCGGAATAAAGACACCGTGTTAACAAGTGAATCACCGTCTGCTGTTTCGAGTGCATCAATAAACTGCAATAACACGGTGGCGCAGTGGTTAGCACTGCTGCCTCAAGGCACTGAGGTCCCAGGTTCGATCCCGGCCCTGGGTCACTGTCTGTGTGGAGTCTGCATGTCCTCCCCCTGTGTGCGTGGGTTTGCTCCGGGTGCTCCGGTTTCCTCCCACAGTCCAAAGATGTGCGGGTTAGGTGGATTGGCCATGCTAAATTGCCCGTAGTGTCCTAATAAAAGTAAGGTTAAGGGGTGGGTGGGGGGGGGGTTGTTGGGTTACGGGTATAGGGTGGATACGTGGGTTTGAGTAGGGTGATCATTACTCGGCACAACATTGAGGGCGAAGGGCCTGTTCTGTTCTACTGTTCTATGTCTATAACAGGCCACATATTAAGTTCCCCAAGTATCGGAACGGCTTCAGGGCGATGGAGCCAATGTCTTCCACTGAACCAACATAGACATAGAGACCCCAAGTCTGGAACGCGGGTTATGGAGGGGAAGCTTTAATTTTCCGAATTATTCTCCTCCGTGCCCCAATATCAAATCACCGCCATTCCAGCGAAGGACACGGGGCAGTATTTTTCTGTATTTGAAATATTGACGTTTGCAACGACGAGATTAAGAAGCGAGACATACACCCTGTTTGCTTTAGTCACGTAAGTCTCTTGATTCAATGTGATAAAATAATTATGGAAGGAGATATCCCACCGAGAGACAGCAACGAATTTCCAATGGGTTAATTGCGGGATCAAAATGTTGTCCCCTGAGGTGTCATTGAGTCAATTTGTCCGATTACTCATGAGGTGATCGCATTGAAGTGTGCAGCATTATTGTTCCATTTTATAGGGCCGCAGCTCAGAGACTGCATCCCACTAAATCTCAGGAGTAGAGACCATCCTTTGGGCAGCACGGTAGCATTGTGGATAGCACAAGCGCTTCACAGCTCCAGTGTCCCAGGTTCGATTCTGGCTTGGGTCACTGGCTGTGCGGAGTCTACACATCCTCCCCGTGTGTGCGTGGGTTTCCTCCGGGTGCTCCGGTTTCCTCCCACAGTCCAAAGATGTGCAGTTTAGAACATAGAACATTACAACGCAGTACGGGCCCTTCGGCCCTCGATGGTGCGTCGACCTGTGAAACCATCTGAAGCCTAACTGACCTACACTATTCCATTTTCATCCATATGTCTATCCAGTGACCACTTAAATGCCCTTAAAGTTGGCAAGTCTACTACTGTTGCAGGCAGGGCGTTCCACACCCCGACCTGTCTCTGAGTAAAATAACTGCCTCTGATATCTGTCCTATATCTATTACCCCTCAATTTAAAGCTATGTCCCCTCGTGTTGGTCATCACCATCCGAGGAAAAAGACTCTCATTGTCCACCCTATCTAACCCTCTGACTATCTTATATGTCTCTATTAAGTCATCTCTCAGCCTTCTCCTCTCTAACGAAAACAACCTCAAGTCCCTGAGCCTTTCCTCGTAAGACCTTCCCTCCAAACCAGGCAACATCCGAGTAAGTCTCCTCTGAACCCTTTCCAAAGCTTCCACATGCTTCCTACAATGTGGTGACCAGAACTGCACGCAGTACTCCAGGAGCGGTCGCACCAGAGTTATGTACAGCTGCAGCATGACCTTGTGGCTCCGAAACTCAATCCCCCTACTGATAAAGGCTGGCACACCATATGCCTTCTTAACAGCCCTATTAACCTGGGTGGCAACTTTCAGGGATTTATGTAACTGGACGCCGAGATCTCTCTGTTCATCTACACTACCAAGAATCCTGCCATTAGCCCAGTACTCTGCATTCCTGTTACTCCTTCCAAAGTGAACCACATCACACTTTTCCGCATTAAACTCCATCTGCCACCTCTCAGCCCAGCTCTGCTGCTTATCTATGTCCCTCTATATCCTATAACATCCTTCAGCACTATCAACAACTGCACCGACCTTCGTGTCATCTGCAAATTTACTAACCCATCCTTCTACACACTCCTCCAGGTCATTTATAAAAATGACAAACAGCAGTGGCCGCAAAACAGATCCTTGCGGTACACCACTAGTAACTGAACTCCAGGATGAACATTTGCCATCAACCACCACCCTCTGTCTTCTTTCAGTTAGCCAATTACTGATCCAAACCGCTGAATCACCTTCAATCCCATACTTCCTTATTTTCTGCAATAGCCTACCGTGGGGAACCTTATCAAACGCCTTACTGAAATCCATATACACCACGTCAACCGTTTTACCCTCATCTACATGTTTGGTCACCTTCTCAAAAAACTCAATAATGTTTGTGAGGCATGACTTCACAAAACCGTGTTGACTATCGCTAATCTACTTATTCTTTTCAAGATGATTATAAACCCTATCTCTTATAACCTTTTCCAACATTTTACCCAAGTAAGCGGCCGAAGTAAGGCTCACAGGTCTATAATTACCAGGGTTGTCTCTAATCCCCTTCTTGAACAAGGGGACAACATTTGCTATCCTCCAGTCTTCCGGCACTATTCCTGTCGACAAAGACGACATAAAGATCAAGGACAAAGGCTCTGCAATCTCCTCCCTGGCTTCCCAGAGATTCCTAGGATAAAACCCATCTGGCCCAGGGGACTTATCTATTTTGACATTTTCCAAAATTGCTAACACCTCCTCCTTTTGAACCTCAATTCCATCTAGCCTGGTCGACTGAACCTGAGTGTTCTCCTCGACAACATTGTCTTTCTCCAGTGTAAACATTGACGAAAAATATCCATTTAACGGTTTCCCTGTCTCCCCTGATTCCACACACAACTTTCCACTACTATCCTTGATTAGCCCTAATCTAACTCTAGTCATTCTTTTGTTCCTGATATACCTATAGAAAGCCTTAGGGTTTTCCTTGATCCTATTCGCCAACGGCTTTTCGTGTCCACTCCTCGCTCTTCTTAACTCTCCCTTTTGGTCCTTCCTGGCTAACTTGCAACTCTCAAATGCCCTAACTGAGCCATCATGTCTCATCCTAACATCAGCCGTCTTCTTCCTCTTGACAAGAGCTTCAACTTCCTTAGTAGACCACGATTCCCTTGCTCAACAACTTCCTCCCTGCCTGACAGGTACATACTTATCAAGGACACGCAGTAGCTGTTCCTTGAAAAAGCTCCACATTTCGATTGTACCCATCCCCTGCAGTTTCCTTCCCCATCCTGTACATCCTAAATCTTGCCGAATACCATCATTATTGCCTTTCACCCAGCTATATTTCTTGCCTTGCGGTATATACCTATCCCTGCCCTTTGCGAAAGTAAACATAACCGAATTGTGATCAATATCACCAAAGTGCTCACCTACATCTAAATCTAACACCTGGCCGGGTTCATTACACAGTACCAAATCCAATGTGGCCTCGCCCCTTGTTGGCCTGTCTACATACTGTGTCAGAAAACCCTCCTGCACACACTGCACAGAAACCGACCCATCTATAGTACTCGAACTATAGTATTTCCAGTCAATATTTGGAAAGTTAAAGTCCCCCATAACAACTACCCTGTTACTCTCGCTCCTGTCGAGAATCATCTTTGCAATCCTTTCCTCTACATCTCTGGAACTATTCGGAGGTCTATAGACAACTCCCAACCGGATGACCTCTCCTCTCCTGTTCCTAACCTCAGCCCATACTACCTCAGTAGACGAGTCCTCAAACGTCCTTTCTACCGCCGTAATACTTTCCTTGATTAGCAATGCCAGACCCCCCCCCCCCCCCCTCTTTGACCATTTACTCTGTTCTTACAGAAACATCTAAATCCTGGAACGTGCAATAACCATTCCTGTCCCTGCTCTACCCATGTCTCCGAAATCGCCACAACATCGGGATCCCAGATACCAACCCATGCTGCAAACTCACCCACCTTATTCCGGATGCTACTGGCGTTGAAGTAGACACACTTCAAACCAGCGTCTTGCTTGCCGGTGCCCTCTTTCTAACTTTTAACCCTATCCCTGACCTCACTACTCTCATCATCCTGTACACTGGGACTAAAATTTAGGTTCCCATCCCCCTGCTGAATTAGTTTAAACCTCCCCCCTCCCCCGAAGAGCACTAGCAAATCTCCCCCCCAGGATATTGGTACCCTTCTGGTTCAGGTGAAGACCATCATGTTTGTAGAGGTCCCACCTACCCCAGAATGACCCCCAATTATCCAGAAAACCAAAACCCTCCCTCCTGCACCATCCCTGTAGCCACGTGTTCAACTCCTCTCTCTCCTTATTTCTCACTTCGCTAGCACGTGCCACGGGTAACAACCCATAGATAACAACTCTGTTTGTTCTAGCTCTCAGCTTCCACCCTAGCTCCCTGAATTTCTGTCTCAAATCCCCATCTCTCTTCCTACCTGTGTCGTTAGTACATATGTGGACCACGAATTGGGGCTGCTCCCCCTCCCCCTTAAGTATCCCAAAAACACGAACAGAGACATCACGAACCCTGGCGCCTGGGAGGAAAGACACACCAACCGTGAGTCTCTTTCGTTCCCACAGAACCTCCTGTCTGATCCTCCAACTATGGAATCCCCAATAACAAGTGCTCTGTTCCTCTTCTCCCTTCCCTTCTGAGCAACAGGGACAGGCTCTGTGCCAGAGACCTGTTCCCCATTGCTTACCCCTGGTTAGTCGTCCCCCGCAACAGTATCCAAAACGGTATACATTTTATAGCGGGGAACGACCACAGGGATTGGCCATGATAAATTGCCCTTAGTGTCCAAAATTGCCCTTAGTGTTGGGTGGGGTTATGGGGATAGGGTGGAGGTGTTAAGCTTGGGTATTGGGTCGGGTGCTCTTTCCAGGAGCCGGTGCAGACTCGATGGGCCGAATGGCCTCCTTCTGCACTGTAAAGCCTGTGTAAAATTGCTGAGCGGCCCTCAGAGATCTGAAGTTCTTTGTTTTTTCAAGAAACATGTTATGGAGGTATTTTTTGGCATTTAACAGCAGCAATGTAAACAATGTACAGAAAAATATAAACAAAGTGCAAATACCACCTCCTCCCCCACAGGTCCCACCATTAATTAAGCCCTTAATCTAACCCCCTCCCCATTCTGCTGACAATTAATTATCTGCGAAGAAGTTGATGAATGGTTGCCACCTCTGGGCGAACCCTATTAGTGACCCTCTCATGGCAAACTTAATTTTCTCCAGGCAGAGAAAGCCAGACATGTCCAATGGCCCGGTCTCCGACTTCGGTGGCTTTGGTTCACTCCATGCTAGTAATATCCGCCTCCTGGCTACCTGCGACGCAAAGGCTAAAACGTCTGCCTCTTTCTCCACCTGGATTACCGGCTCATGTGACACCACGAAAATCGCCACCTCTGGACTCAATTCCACCCTTGTATTTAATACCTTGGACATGACCTCAGCGAACCCCTGCCAAAATACCCTCAGTTTTGGACATGCCCAGAGTATGTGGCCATGTTTCGCTGGTCATTCCACGCATTTTTCGCACCTATGTTCCACCCCAAATAATCTTCTCATCCGGGCCATTGTCATCTGAGACCGGTGCACGACCTTGAATTCAATCAGACTGAGCCTGGCACAAGTTGTTGTTGCGTTGACTCTACTCAACGCGTCCGCCCAAAGGCTCTGCTCTATCTCACCCCTCAGCTCAACCTCCCACTTTCGCTTCAGCTCCACAAACTGCGTTTCCTCTGATTCCATGAGCTCCTTATAAATGTCAGAAACGCACCCCTCACTTATCCATCCTCTGAAAACCACCCTGTCCAGAATCCCCCTCAGCGACAGGAGTGGGATGTCTGGTACCTGTCTACGCAGAAAGTCCTGCACCTGCAGAGATGGAATTAATTTCCCCCACCAATGCAAACTTCTCCTCCAGCGCCCTTATACTCGGAAAGGCTCCCATAGAAGGCCTATGGTGTGCTAGCGTTCATTAGCAGAGGGATTGAATTTAAGAGCCGTGAGGTGATGATGCAGCTGTACAAAACCTTGGTCAGGCCACATTTGGAGTACTGTGTGCAGTTCTGGTCACCTCATTTTAGGAAGGATATGGAAGCTTTGGAAAAGGTTCAAAGGAGATTTACCAGGATGTTGCCTGGAATGGAGAGTAGGTCATACGAGGAAAGATTGAGGGTGCTAGGCCTTTTCTCATTAGAACGGAGAAGGATGAGGGGCGACTTGATAGAGGTTTATAAGATGATCAGGGGAATAGATAGAGTAGACAGTCAGAGACTTTTTCCCCGGGTGGAACACACCATTACAAGGGGACATAAATTTAAGATAAATGGTGGAAGATATAGAGGGGATGTCAGAGGTAGGTTCTTTACCCAGAGAGTAGTGGGGGCATGGAATGCACTGCCTGTGGTAGTAGTTGAGTCGGAAAATTTATGGACCTTCAAGCGGCTATTGGATAGGTACTTGGATTAGGGTAGAATAAGGGAGTGTAGGTTAACTTCTTAAGGGCAGCACGGTAGCATTGTGGATAGCACAATTGCTTCACAGCTCCAGGGTCCCAAGTTCGATTTCGACTTGGGTCACTGTCTGTGTGGAGTCTGCACATCCTCCCCGTGACTGCGTGGGTTTCCTCCGGGTACTCCGGTTTCCTCCCACAGTCCAAAGATGTGCAGGTTGGGTGGATTGGCCATGACAAATTGTCCAAAATTCTATGATTAACCTAGGACAAAAGTTCGGCGCAACATCGTGGGCCGAAGGGCCTGTTCTGTGCTGTATTTCTCTATCTCTATCTCTATCTCCATAAACAAGTCCCCCATCCTCTCAATGCCCGCTCAACGGTGTATTCGGAACCCCTCTTCCATCCTCCCGGGGCAAACCGGTGATTATCGCAGATTGTGGACCAGACCGATGCTCCCACTGCTCATGCATCTCCCCTCCATTGCCCCGAGACTCTCAAGGCCGCCACCATCTCAGGGCTGGTTGAGTAACGCGCCGACGGGAACGGCAGAGGCGCAGTCACTGGCGCCCCAAAAGGTGTGCCCTTACAAGAAGCCGCCTCCATATGCACCCAGCCAGACCCCCCTCCACACCAGCCACTTCCTAATCAAGGATATGTTAACTACCGAGTAATAATTGCTTAAGATCGACACCGCCAGCACGATCTCTCCACGACTCCGCTCCAGCATTATCCTCCTCACTCGCGGGGACTTGCCCCCTTGTAAAAAGCTCTAACTCTATTGACCCGCTTAAAAAGCAACAGCGGAATGAAGATGAAGATGCGGAGATATTGAAATGCAAACACGAAACTCCGGAGGTCGTGATTTTCACCGTTTGGTCTCGACCAGCTAAAGACAACAAGAGCGCATCCCATCTCGGAAATCAAATTTCATCTGATCTACCAACCGGGCCAAGTTGAGGTTATGTAGCCGGTCCCAATCGCGCGCTACTTGGATACCCAGGTACCTGAAACTCTCTCCACCACCCTGAATGGCAGTTCTCCCTGTAGCCTCTCAGGGCCCCTCGCCTGGACCGCAAACATCTCGCTCTTCCCCATGTTAAAGGTACACATCCGCAAATAATTGTCCTGTTCCACCCACGTCGAAGCTACCTAAAGCGCAACAGCGTCTATACTATAGTGGCTGGTTTAGCACACAGCTAAATCGCTGGCTTTGAAAGCAGACCAACGTAGGCCAGCAGCACGGTTCAATTGCCGTACCGGCCTCCCCGAACAGGCGCCGGATGTGTCGACTAGGGGCTTTTCATAGTAACTTCATTTAAAGCCAACTTGTGACAATAAGCGATTTTCATTTTCATTTCATTTCACTTTCACAGGAAACGGAGGCAATTTGGCATGTTTATACTGACTCTTACCAACTTTTACAGATGCACCACAGACATCATCCTGTCTGGCTTCCTCCCTGCCTGGTGTGCCAACTGCTCGGCTCAAGACCGCAAGAAACTTCAGAGAGGGGTGAACACAGCCCAGTCCATCAGTCGAACCGCGTGCCATCTATTGACTCCATCTACTCACGCCGCTGCCGAGGGAAAGCTGGCTGCATAATTAAAGCCCCTCACTCCCCGTGTACTGACTCTTCCAACAATTCCATCGCGCAGGAGATACAAAAGTCTGAGAACACGCACGAACGGACACAAAAACAGCTCCTTCCCCGCGGTTAGTCGACTCCTAAACGACCCTCTTATGGACTAACCTGATTAATACAACAGTCCTGTATGCTGTACCCGATGCCCGGGTTCATGTAATTACATTGTGTACCGTGTATTGCACTATTATGCATTTTTATTTTTATTCGCTTTTATTTTCATGTGTTTAATGATCTGTTTGAGCTGAAGCAGAAAAATACTTTTCAGGTACGTCGGTACATGTAACATTAAACAAATTCAAATCCAATCCAAAATTTGCAAGCAGAGTGGAATATTGAATGGGTTTCACTTATTTTGTCCGTAGAAATCCTATGGTGAAATTACCTTCCGTTGTGATTACAGCTGAATGGTTTGGATAGAAGTAACAATGTTCACCAGAATAACACGGAGTGGGATAGCTTGATCTTGGATTCGGACTAAGTTCGACACAGCATCGAGGGCCGAACGGCTTGTTCTGTGATGTACTGTTTTATGTTCTATAGAAAGAACATAAATCGGCCCTCGATGTTGTGCCGAGCATTGTCCGAAACAAAGATCAAGCGGTACCGCTCCCTGTCATTCTGGTGTGCTCCATGTGCCTATCCAACAACCGCTTGAAAGTTCTTGAAGTTTCCGACTCCACTATCACAGCAGGTAGTCCATTCCACACCCTTACCACTCTCTGAGTAAAGAACCTACCTCGGATATCCCTCCTATATCTCCCAATCTGAACCTAATAGTTATGCTCCCTTGTAACAGCTACACCCACCCGATGAAATAGTCTCTGAACGTCCACTCTATCCCCCTCAACATGTGATAAAGCTCTATTAAGTCGCCTCTCAGCCTCCTCCTCGCCAAAGAGAAAGGCCCGAGCACCCTCAACCTTTCCTCGTCAGGCCGATCCTGAAAACCAGGCAGTATGCTGGTTAATCTCCTTTGCACCCTTTCCAATGCTTCCACTTCCTACAGTGAAGTGATCAGATCTGCACACAATACGCCAACTGTGGTCTCACCAGGGTCATGCATAGTTGCAGCATAACCCCGCGGCTCTTAAACTCAAACCCCCTGTTAATTAACGCTAAAACACTATAGGCATTCTTCACGGCTCTATCCACTTGAGTGGCAACCTTCAGAGATCTGTGTACATGAACCCCAAGATCTCTCTGTCCCTCCACATTCCTCAGTACCCTTCCGTTGACTCTGTAATCCGCATTCAAATTCTTTCTACTAAAATGGATCCCCTCGCACTTATCAGGGTTAACTCCATCTGCCATTTTCCTGCCCAACTCTGCATCCTATCAATGTCTCTTTGCAGCCTCCAACAGCTCTCCAACTCATCCACTGCTCCACCAATCTTGGTGCCATCAGCAAATTTACTGACCCACCCTTCAGCCCCCTCCTCCAAGTCATTGATAAAAGTCACAAATAGCAGAGGTACCTATGGTACACCGCTGGTAACTGGTTTGTAGTCTGAAAATTTTCCATCCACCACCCTCTGTCTTCTATGTGATATCTAGTCACTTATACAATTGCCCAAACTTCCCTCTATCCCACACCTCCTTACTTTCTTCATAAGCCCACCATGGGGAACATTATCAAACGCCTTACTAAAATCCATGTATACGACATCACCTGCTCTACCTTCATCTGCACACTTAGTTACCTCCTGAAAGAATTCAATCAAATTTGTGAGGCAAGACTTACACTTCACGAAACCGTGTTGACTATCCCAGATTAAGCTGCATCTTTCCAAATGGTCCTAAATCCTATCCTTCAGGAACTTTTCGATTAATTTACCGACCACCGAAGTAAGACTAACCGGCCTATAATTATCAGGGTCAGTGCTATACCCTTTTCCTAAACAGAGGAACAACATTCGCCACGCTTCAGTCCTCTGTCACTATCCCCGTGGAAAGTGAGGACCCAAAGATCAAAGCTAAAGGCTCTGCAATTTCATCCCTTGGCTCCCAAAGAATTCTTCGATATATCCCATCTGGCCCAGGAGACTTGTCGACCCTAAGGTTTTTCAACATTGCAAAAATATCCTTCCTCAGAACATTTACTTCCTCCAGCCTGCCCTCCTGTATCACACTCTCATCCTCATTCATTGGTGAACAATGAAGAAAATAATTCTTCTATTTATTCTGACTCCATGCACTAGATCCCATCACTGTCCATGACTGACCCTAACCTCACCCTGGTCATTCTTTTATTTCTCACATAAGAATGAAAAGCCATGGGGTTCTCCTTGATCCGACCCGCCAAGGACTTCTTCTGCCCCCTCCTAGCTCTCCTAAACCCTTTTGTAGGTAATTCCTTGCTACCTTGTAACCCTCAAGCGACCAAACTGAACCTCCTTTTTACACTCTTACATACGCTGCATTTTTCCTCCTGACAAAACATTCAACCTATTTCGTGAACCGTCACACGACCATTTCCTCCCTGCCTGACAGGGACATGCCGATCAAGGACACGCAATATTTGTTCCTTGAACAATCTCCACTTTTCATTTATGCCTTTCCCTGACAGTTTCTGTCCCCATCTCATGCTCCCTAATTCTTGCCTAATCGCATCATAATTATCCCTCCCGCAATTATAAACATTGCTCAGCCCGTATGGGCCTATCGCTCGCCATTGCAACAGTGAAAGACTCATAATTATGGTCACTATCTCGAAAATGCTGTCCCACAAATAAATCTAACACTTGGCCTGGTTCATTACCCAGCGCTAAATCCAATGTGCCCCCACCCCCCCCCCCCCCCCCCCCCCCCCCCACCCCCGCCTCTTGTCCGCCTATCCACATATTGTGTCAGGAAACCGTCCTGTGCACACTGTACAAAAAGAACCCCATCCGATCTGTTCGACTTATAGAGGTCCCAATCAATATTTGGAAAGTTAAAGTCACCCTGAGACCTGTAAACCTATCTATAATCTGTTTTGCAATGTCTTCCTCCACATCTCTATTACTATTTGGGATCCTATAGAAAACTCCTAACAACGTGACCGCTCCTTTCCTTTCTAACCCGCCCATAATACATCAGTAGGCAGATGCCCTTCGAACTGCCTTTCTGCAGCCGTTAAACTACCCTTGACTAACAATACTACTTCATCATCGCTTTTACCACCTTCCCTACTATTACTGAAACATCTGTACCCCGGAACGTCCAAAAACAATTCCTGTCCCTGTTCTAACAATGATTCGGTAATGGCCACAACATCGTGGTCCCAAGTACCAATCCACGCACAAGTTCACCATCCCTTTCCGGATGCTCCTTGCATTGACGTAGACACATTTCAACCCACCTTCCTCTCTGCCGGTCCTCTCCTGCGACCGTAATACCCTCCTTAGTACCTCACTACTCTCAACACTGGCTTCTGGACTACAGCTCGTTTTCCCATCCACCTGACAAATTGGTTTTTAACCCCCGCACCCCCAACACCCCCCCCCCCGCCCCACGACGAAGAGCCGTAGCAAATCTCTCTCCCAGGATTTGGTGCCTCTCTGGTTCAGGTGCAAACCGCCCTGTCAGTACAGGTCCCACCTTCTCCAGAATGTGCTCCGATTATCCACGTAACTGAAACCCTCCCGCCAACACCATCTCTGCAGCCACGTGTTTATCTGCACTCTCTCCCTGTTCGTCATCTCGCCAGCACGTGGCATCGGCAACAAACCATAGATGACAACATGGTTTGTCCCGGCTCGCTGCTGCCACCCTAACTCCATAAATTCCTGTTTTAAATCCCCCGTCCCTTCTCTTACCTATATTGTTGATACCGATGTGTACCACAACTTGTGACTGTTACACCTCCCCCTTAAGGATTCTGAAAACACGGTCCGAGATGTCACGGACCCTAGCACCCAGGAGGCAAAATACCATCCATGAGTCTCTTTCGTTGCCACAGAACCGTCTAACTGTCCCTCTAACTATCGAGTCCTCAATACATATTGTTCTCCGGCTCTCCCTCCTTCCCTTCTGAGCAACAGGGACAGACTCAGTGCTGGAGATCCGTTCACCGTGGCTTCCCCCTGGTAGGTCGTCCCCCTCAACAGTATCCAAAGTGGTATACTTTTACTGAAGGGAACGACCACAGAGGGCCCATGCTCTGACTGTTCCTTGCAGTCCATCTCACCGTCACCCATCTATCTTGATTCTTCCGAATGGCTACATCGCTGAAGCTACTATCTGTGACCACCTCTGCCACCCGAATGATCCGAAGTTCATCCAGCTCCAGCTCCAGTTCCCTACCGTGGTGTCTGAGGAGTTGCACATAGGTGCACTTCCCACAGGTGAAATCAGCAAGGACACTGACAGCGTCCCTCTCCTCAAACATTCTGCAGGAGGAACATTGCACTGCCTCCCCTGCCTTCCCTTCTAGAGAAAACAAGAAAATGAAAGAAAGAGATATTATGTTATTCACTCTACCCCTTAAGTTAGAGGAGGTGGAAGTGTGGGGGACACGACAGCTGTATTGTCTAGGGTTTAGGAACCGTCCCACTTAAATACAGGTGAAAATAAAACACTTAACCAGCAACCAACTTAACTGGGCAGCATGGTAGCATTGTGGATAGCACAGTTGCTTCACAGCTCCAGGGTCCCAGGTTCGATTCCGACTTGGGTCACTGTCTGTGCGGAGTCTGGACATTCTCCCCGTGTCTGTGTGGGTTTCCTCCGGGTACTCCGCTTTCCTCCCACAGTCCAAAGATGTGCAGGTTAAGGTGGATTGGCCATGATAAATTGCCCTTAGCGTCCAAAACTGCCCTTAGTGTTGGGTGGGGTTACTGGGTTATGGGGACAGGGTGGAGGTGTTGACCTTGGGTCGAGTGCTCTTTCCAAGAGCCGGTGCAGACTCGATGGGCCGAATGCCCTCCTTCTGCACTGTAAATTCTATAATTCTATGAACCACTGCGCCCAACACGAGAGCAGCAATCAGCTGTTATGGGCCTGCGAAAACAATATAAATCTTTACTACGTACCCAGCAGTCACTCGGTCCTCATTCCGACCGGATTCAGCTGGAAACTCCCAACAGTAAGTTTTTATAAAAAATGACTGCCGTTCGCGGCAAGCACTCACTCAGCAAGCACTGTGCCCCGCACGAGAACACCTATGGGAAAATAAAAACTACTTACCAGTCACCAGCCAATCACTTACGTGCAGGCTGTGACATCACGGTTCAACTTCATTCTATTTCTACCTGCCCTCGGGTCTCCCTCTTGATCTTTATGTTCTGTGTTCTATCTGTAAGTCCTGCCTGCTTGAATTTCGGTTACCGTCTTCAGCTATGATGTTTTGAATCTTGCTGTGCATTCGTAGAACATAGAACATTACAGCACAGTACAGGCCCTTCAGCCGTCAATGTTGTGCCGACCTGTGAAACCAATCCAAAGCCCATCTACACTATTTCCTTATCATTCATATGTTTATCCAATGACCATTTAAATGCTCTTAATTTTGGCGAGTCGCTACTGTTGCAGGCAGGGCATTCCACGGAATTACTACTCTCTGAGTAAAGAACCTACCTCTGGCATCTGTCCTGTATCTATCTACCCTCAATATAAAGTTGTGTCCTCTTGTGCTAGACATCACCATCTGAGGAAAACGGCTCTAACTATCCACCCTATCTAATCCTCTGATCATCGTGTATGCCTCAATTAAGTCACTCACTTCTTCTCTCTAACAAAAACAGCCTTACATCCCTCACCTTTCCTCATAATAGCTTCCCTCCATACCAGGCAACATTCTGGGAAATCTCCTCTGCATCCTTTCCACTGTTTCCGCATCCTTCCAATAATGCGGCGGCCAGAACTGCCGCACCAGAGTTTTGTACAGCTGCAACATGACCTCATGGCTCCGAAACTCAATTCCTCTCCCAATAAAAGCTGACACACCGTCGCCTTCTTAACAACCCTATCAACCTGGGTGGCAACTTTCAGGGATCTATGTACATGGACACCGAGATCTCTCTGCTCATCCACACTTCCAAGATTCTTACCATTAGCCCAATAATTTGTATTCCTGTTACTTCCAAAATGAATCACCTCACACTTATCTGCATTAAACTCCATTTGCCACCACTCAGCCCATTTCTGCAGCTTAACTATGTCCCTCTGTAATCTGCAACGTCCTTTCGCATTGTCCACAACTCCACCGACTTTAGTGTCATCTGCAAATGTACGCACCTTCTATGCCGTCCTCCAGGTCATTTATAAAAATGACAAACAGCAGTGACCCCAAAACAGATCCTTGTGGTGTACCACTAGCAACTGAACTCCAGACTGAACATGTCCCATCAACCACCTGATCCAAACTGCTAAATGACCCCGAATCCCATGCCTCCGTATTTTCTGCAATAGCCTCCCGTGGGGAACCTTATCAAACGTTTTACTGAAATCCATATACACCACATCAACTGCTTTACCCTTGTACCCTGTTTGGTCAACTTCTCAAAGAATTCAATAAGTTTTGTGATGCAGGACCTACCCGTCATAAAGCTGTGTTGACTATCCCTAATCAAATTATTCCTTTCTAGATGATTCTGAATCCTATTTCTTATAAACCTTTCCAAGACTTTGCCCACAACAGAAGTAAGGCTCAATGGTCTATAGTTACCGGGGTTGTCTCTACTCCTCTTCTTGAACAAGGGGTCAACAATTGCTGTCCTCCAGTCTTCTGGCACCATTCCTGTAGGTAATGACGACATAATGATCAAAGCCAAAGGCTCAGCAATCTCCTCCCTAGTTTCCAAGAAAATCCTAGGATAAATCCCATCCGGCCCAGGGGACTTATCTATTTTCACTCTTTCCAGAATTGCTGAAACCTCCTCCTTATGAACCTCAAGCCAGTCTAGTCTAGTAGTCTGTATATCAGTATTCTCCTCGTTACATTGTCTTTGTCCTGTGTGAATGCTGACGAAAAATATTCATTTACCACCTCTCCTATCTCCTCGGTCTCCAGGCACAACTTCCCACTACTGTCCTTGACTGACACTAACTTCACCATTGTCATTATTTTATTTCTCACATAAGAATGAAAAGACATGGGGAGTTCCTTGATCCGACCCGTCAAGGACTTCTTATGGACCCTCCTAGCTCACCTAAGCCCTTTTTATTGGTCATTCCTTGCTACCTTATAACCCTCAAGCGAACCAACTGAATCTCGTTTTCACACCGTTACATACCCTTCATTTTTCCTCCTCACAAAACATTCAACCTATTTCGTGAACCATGGTTCCCTCACACGGCCATTCCCTCCCTGCCTGAGAGGCACATACCGATCAAGGACACGCAATATTTGTTCCTTGAACAATCTCCACTTTTCATTTGTGCCTTTCCCTGACAGTTTCTGTTCCCATCTTATGCTACTTAATTCTTGCCTACTAATAACAACATAAGATCTAGGAGCAGGAGTAGGCCATATTGCCCCTCGAGCCTGCTCCGCCATTCAATGAGATCAGGGCTGATCTTTTGTGGACTCAGCTCCACTTTCCGGCCCGAACACAATAACCCTGAATCCCTTTATTCTTCAAAAAACAATCTATCTTTACCTAAAAAACATTTAATGAAGGAGCCTCAACTGCTTCACTGGGCAAGGATTCCACAGATTCACATCCCTTTGGGTGAAGAAGTTCCTCCTTAACTCAGTCCTAAATCTACTTCCCCTTATTTTGAGGCTATGTCCTCTAGTTCTGCTTTCACCCGCCAGTGGAACAACCTGCCCGCATCTATCCTATCTATTCCCTTCATAATTTTAAATGTTTCTATAAGATCCTCCCTCATGCTTCTAAATTCCAACGAGTATTGTCTCAGTCTATTCAACCTCTCCTCATAATCCAACCACTTCAGCTCTGGGATTAACCTAGTGAATCTCCTCTGCACACCATCCAATGCCAATATGTCCTTTCTCAAGTAAGGAGACCGAAACTGAACACTATACTCCAGGTGTGGCCTCACTAACACCTTATACAATTGCAACATAACCTCCCTAGTCTTAAACTCCATCCCTCTAGCAATGAAGGACAACATTCAATTTGCCTTCTTAATCACCTGTTGCACCTGTAAACCAACTTTCTGTGACTCATGCATTAGCACATCCAGGTCTCTCTGCAGACCGGCATGCATTAATATTTTATCGTTTAAATAATAATCCCGTTTGCTGTTATGCCTACTAAAATAGATAACCTCACATTTGTCAACATGCTAAATAGTTGGCTTTGAAAGCAGACCAAGCAGGCCAGCAGCACGGTTCAATTCTCGTACCAGCCTCCCCGAACAGGCGCCGGAATGTGGCGACCAAGGACTTTTCACAGTAACTTTATTTGAAGCCTACTCGTGACAATAAACGATTTTCATTTTTCATTTCATCTGCCAGACCCTTTCACTTAACCTATCCATTTCCCTCTGCAGACTTCCAGTATCGCTTTACCACTCATCTTAGTGTCACCTGCAAACTTGGACACATTGCCCTTGGTCCCCAACTCCAAATAATCTATGTAAATTGTGAACAATTGTGGGCCCAACACGGATCCCTGAGGGACACCACTAGCTACTGATTGCCAACCAGAGAAACACCCATTAATCCCCACTCTTTGCTTTCTATTAATTAACCAATTCTCTATCCATGCTACTACTTTACCCTTAATGCCATGCATTTTTATCTGATGCAGCAACCTTTTGTGTGGCACCTTGTCAAAGGTTTACTGGAATTACGGATATACCACATCCATTGGCTCCCCATTATCTACTGCACTGGTAATGTCCTCAAAAAATTCCACTAAATTAGTTAGGCACGACCTCCCCTTTATGAACACACACTGCGTCTGCCCAATGGGACAATTTCTATCCAGATGCCTCGCTATTTCTTCCTTGATGATAGATTCCAGCATCTTCGCTACTACCGATGTTAAACTTAGTGGTCTATACTTTCCTGCTCTCTGCCTACCTCCTTTTTGAAACAGTGCTGTCACGTTTGCTAATTTCCAATCCGCCGGGACCAACCCAGAGTCTAGTGAATTTTGTAAAATCGTCATTAGTGCATCTGCAATTTCTCTAGCCATCTCTTTTAGCCATCTGGGATGCATTTCATCAGGGCCAGGAGACTTGTCTAACTTTTGCCCCATTAGCTTGCCCATCACCACCTCCTTCGTGATAACAATCCTCTCAAGGTCCTCACCTGTCATAGCCTCATTTCTGTCAGTCACTGGCATGTTATTAGTGTCTTCCACTGTGAAGACCGACCCAAAAAAACTGTTCAGTTCCTCAGCCCTCAGCCATTGTTAAAACTCCCTTCTCATCCTCTAAAGGACCAATATTTACCTTGCCATTCTTTTTTGTTTTATCTATTTGTAAAAACTTTTACTGTCTGTTTTTATATTCTGAACAAGTTTACTCTCATACTCTATCTTACTCTTCTTTATAGCTTTTTAGTAGCTTTCTGTTGCCCCCTAAAGATTTCCCAGTCATCTCGTCTCCCACCAATCTTTGCCACTTTATATGCTTTTTCCTTCAATTTGATACTCTCCCTTATTTCCTTAGGTATCCACGGTCGATTTTCCCTCTTTCTACCGTCCTTCCTTTTTGTTAGTATAGTAAGAAGTCTTACAACACCAGGTTAAAGTCCAACAGGTTTGTTTCAAACACGAGCTTTCGGAGCACGGCTCCTTCTTCAGGTGAATGGAAAGGCTTGTTCCAGAAATGTTTATATAGACACAGTCAGAGATGCCCCGGAATGCGAGCACCTGCAGGCAATCAAATCATCAAAGATGCAGAGAGAGAGGTAACTCCAGGTTAAAGAGGTGTGAATTGTCCCAAGCCAGTTCAGTCGGTAGGCCTCTGCAAGTCCAGGCTTGTTGGTGGGGGCCGAATGTAATGCGACATGAATCCCAGATCCCGGTTGAGTCCGCATTCATGCGTGCGGAACTTAGCTATAAGTTTTTGCTCAGCAATTTTGCGTTGTCGCGTCTCCTGAAGGCCTCCTTGTAGAATGCTGACCCGGAGATCAGAGGCTGAATGTCCTTGACTGCTGAAGTGTTCCCCAACTGGAAGGGAACAGTCCTGCCTGTTGATAGTCGCACGATGCCCGTTTATTCGTTGTCGCAGTGTCTGCATGGTCTCGCCAATGTACCACGCTTCGGGACATCCTTTCCTGCAGCGTATGAGGTAGACTACATTGGTCGAGTCGCACGAGTATGCGCCGCGTACCTGGTGGGTGGTGTTTCCACGTGTAATGGTGGTGTCCATGTCGATGATCTGGCATGTCTTGCAGAGATTACCCTGGCAGGGTTTTGTGGTGTTGTGGTTGCTGTTCTGAAGGCTGGGTAATTTGCTGCAAACAATGGTTTGTTTGAGGTTGCGCGGTTGTTTGAAGGCCAGTAGTGGGGGTGTGGGGATGACCTTGGCAAGATGTCCATCCTCGCTGATGATGTGTTGGAGGCTGCGAAGAAGATGTCGTAGTTTCTCCGCCCCAGGAAAGTACTGGACGACGAAGCGCAAAGGAGGAGCGCAATAGACACCTACAGATGCTGAAAGATGCCCTCGTACGAACGGGATATGGCGCTCGACTCATTGATCGACAGTTCCACCGCGCCACAGCAAAAAACCGCACCGACCTCCTCAGAAGACAAACACGGGACACCACTGACAGAGTACCCTTCGTCGTCCAGTACTTTCCTGGGGCGGAGAAACTACGACATCTTCTTCGCAGCCTCCAACACATCATCAGCGAGGATGGACATCTTGCCAAGGTCATCCCCACACCCCCACTACTGGCCTTCAAACAACCGCGCAACCTCAAACAAACCATTGTTTGCAGCAAATTACCCAGCCTTCAGAACAGCAACCACAACACCACAAAACCCTGCCAGGGTAATCTCTGCAAGACATGCCAGATCATCGACATGGACACCACCATTACACGTGGAGACACCACCCACCAGGTACGCGGCGCATACTCGTGCGACTCGACCAATGTAGTCTACCTCATACGCTGCAGGAAAGGATGTCCCGAAGCGTGGTACATTGGCGAGACCATGCAGACACTGCGACAACGAATAAACGGGCATCGTGCGACTATCAACAGGCAGGACTGTTCCCTTCCAGTTGGGGAACACTTCAGCAGTCAAGGACATTCAGCCTCTGATCTCCGGGTCAGCATTCTACAAGGAGGCCTTCAGGAGACGCGACAACGCAAAATTGCTGAGCAAAAACTTATAGCTAAGTTCCGCACGCATGAATGCGGACTCAACCGGGATCTGGGATTCATGTCGCATTACATTCGGCCCCCACCAACAAGCCTGGACTTGCAGAGGCCTACCGACTGAACTGGCTTGGGACAATTCACACCTCTTTAACCTGGAGTTACCTCTCTCTCTGCATCTTTGATGATTTGATTGCCTGCAGGTGCTCGCATTCCGGGGCATCTCTGACTGTGTCTATATAAACATTTCTGGAACAAGCCTTTCCATTCACCTGAAGAAGGAGCCGTGCTCCGAAAGCTCGTGTTTGAAACAAACCTGTTGGACTTTAACCTGGTGTTGTAAGACTTCTTACTGTGCTCACCCCAGTCCAACGCCGGCATCTCCACATCTTTGTTAGTATAAATAGTGTTAGTATAGCACTGTTAAAAATCGCTTGGAAGGTTCTCCACTGTTCCTCAACTGTTCCACCATAAAGTATTTGCTCCCAGTCTACCTTAGCTAGTTCTTCTCTCATCCCATTGTAATCTCCTTTGTTTAAACACAAAATACTAGCATTTGATTTTAATTTCTCACCCTCCATCTGTATTTTAAATTCCACCATATAGTGATCGCTCCTTCCGAGAATATCCCTAACTATGAGATCATGAATCAATCCTGTCTCATTACAAGGACAAGATCTAGGACCGCTTGTTCCCTCGTAGGTTCCATTACATACTGTTCTAGGAAACTGTCGCGGATACATTCTATAAACTCATCCTCAAGGTTGCCTTGACCGACCTGGTTAAACCAATTGACATGTAAATTAAAATCCCCCATGATAACAGCTGTACCATTTCAACATGCATCAGTTATTTATTTGTTTATTGCCTGCCCCACCATAACGTTACTATTTGGTGGCCGATTGACTACTCCTATCAATGAATTTTTCGCCTTACTATTCCTGATTTCCACCCAAATGGATTCAACCTTATCCTCCAGAGCACCGATGTCATCCCTTACTATTGTCCGGATGTCATCCTTAAATAACAGAGCAACACCACCTGCCTTACCATCCACTCTGTCCTTCCGAATAGTTTGATACCTTTGGATATTTAACACCCAGTCGTGACCATCCTTTAACCATGTTTCAGTAATGGCCACTAAATCATAGTCATTCACGATGATTTGTGCCAACAACTCATTTACTTTATTCCGAAGACTACAAGCATTCCGGTAAATTGCACTTATGTTGGTTTTGTTTTACCTGTTTTGAACCTTAACATCTCCAGTTTTATTCCTTTTAGTATTACTGCGCGTATTCACTGAGCTCCCCTCAGTCACTGTACCATGTACTGTCGCCATTTTTGATTTTTGACTATGTCTTCTCTGCCTTGCACTTTTCCCCTTACTTCCTTTTGCTTCTGTCCCTGTTTTACAACCTTCCAACTTCCTGCATCGGTTCCCATCCCCCTGCCAAATTAGTTTAAACCCTCCCCAACAGCACTAGCAACCCCCCCCCCCCCATCCACCCAGGACATCGGTTCCAGTCCTGCCCAGGTGCAGACCGTCCGATTTGCACTGGTCCCACCTCCCACAGAAACAGTCCCAATGCCCCAGGAATTTCAATCCCTCCCTCTTGCACCATATCTCTCGAGCCACGCATTCATCCTAGCTATCCTGACATTCCTTCTCTGGCAAGCTCGTGGCACTGATAGCAATCCTGAGATTACTACCGTTGAGGTCCTACCTTTTTGTTTAACACCTAACTCCCTGAATTCCGCTTGTCGGACCTCATCCAGTTTTTTACCTATATCGTTGGTGCCTATGTGCACAAAGGCAGCAGGGTGTTCAACTCCCCCCCCCCCCCACTCCGCAGGCTGTCAGAGGTAGGTTCTTTACCCAGAGAGTAGTGGGGGCATGGAATGCACTGCCTGTGGAAGTAGTTGAGTCAAAAACGTTAGGAACCTTCAAGCGGCTATTGGATAGGTACATGGATTAGGGTAGAATAATGGAGTGCTGATTAACTTCTTAAGGGCAGCACGTTAGCATTGTGGATAGCATAATTGCTTCACAGCTCCAGGGTCCCAAATTCGATTTCGACTTGGGTCGCTGTCTGTGTGGAGTCTGCACATCCTCCCCGTGACTGCGTGGGTTTCCTCCGGGTACTCCGGTTTCCTCCCACAGTCCAAAGATGTGCAGGTTGGGTGGATTGGCCATGAAAAAATGTCCAAAATTCTATGATTAACCTAGGACAAACGTTCGGCGCAACATCGTGGGCCGAAGGGCCTGTTCTGTGCTGTCCTGCAGCCGCTCCGAGACATCCTTGACCCTTGCACCAGTGAAGCAACATACCATCCTGGAGTCTCGATTGCGTCCACAGAACCGCCTGTCTATTCCCCTTACGATCGAGTCCCATATCACTATAGCCCTGCCCTTTTTGGTTCTTGCCCTGCTGTGCAGAGCGAGCCAGCCACGGTGCCATAAACCTTGCTGCTGCCTTCCCCTGGTGAGCCATCTCCCCCAACAGTATCCAAAGCGGTATATCTGTTTTCAGAGAATTTTCAGTGTAGAAGGAAGCCATTCGGCCCATCGAGTCTGCACCGGCTCTTTGAAAGAACATGCTACCAAGGTCAACACCTCTACCCTATCCCCATAACCCAGTAACCCTACCCAACACTAAGGGCAATTTTGGACACTACGGGCAATTTATCATGGCCAATCCACCTAACCTGCACAACTTTGGACTGTGGTAGGAAACGGGAGCACCCGGAAGAAACCCACGCACACACGAGGAGGATGTGCAGACTCCGCAGAGACAGTGACCCAAGCCGGAATCGAACCTGGGACCCTGGAGCTGTGAAGCATTTGTGCTATCCACAATGCTACCTTGCAGGGAGATGACCGCAGGGGACAACTGCACTGCCTTCCTACTCTTGCTCTGTCTTTTGGTCACCCATTTGCTATCTCCCTCCGTAACTTTCACCTGCAATGTGACCAACTTGCTAAACGTACGACATCCTCAGCATCGCGGATGCTCTGAAGTGAGTCCATCCGCAGCGCCAGAGCCGTCAAGCGGTCGAACAGGAGCTGCAACTGGACACACTTCTTGCACGTGAAAGAGCCAGGGTCAGTGGACGTGTCGCTGAGTTCCCACATCGCACACGAGGAACATGACACGGGTCTGGGATCTCCTACCATGTCTTAAACCTTAGGTAAACTTATACAACTAGAATTTCAAAATAAAAATAAATAAATCAGACAGTGAAAATAAAAACGACTTACCAGTCACTTACGAAGGTTAAAAAGCACCTCCGAAAAAGCACCTTCTCTCACTCTGCACCGCATTACCTCACTGCACCAAATTACAAAGTTGCAATTCCCACTCCGGCTGTGTCTCCTTGACAAGCATCATAATTACCCCTCCCCCAATTATAAAACTTGCTCTGCCCGTATGGCCCTATCGCTCTCCATTGCAATAGTGAAAGACACAGAATTAGAACATAGAACATAGAACAGTACAGCGCAGAACAGGCCCTTTGGCCCTCGATGTTGTGCCGAGCAATGATCACCCTACTTAAACCCACGGAACCTGTATACCCGTAACCCAACAATCCCCCCATTAACCTTACACTACGGGCAATTTAGCATGGCCAATCCACCTAACCCGCACATCTTTGGACTGTGGGAGGAAACCGGAGCACCCGGAGGAAACCCACGCACACACAGGGAGGACGTGCAGACTCCACACAGACAGTGAACCAGCCGGGAATCGAACCTGGGACCCTGGAGCTGTGAAGCATTGATGCTAACCACCATGCTACCGTGAGGCCCCTAATTGTGGTCACTATCTCGAATGTGCTCTCCCACAAATCAATTTAACACTTTGCCCGGTTCATTACCCAGCGCCAAATCCAATGTCTAATAGCCTGTATATCAGTATTCTCCTCGACTACATTGTCTTTTTTCTGTGTGAATACTGACGAAAAATATTCATTTAGCACCTCGCCTATCTCCTCGGTCTCCACGCACAACTTCTTCAATGACTCATGCTATACTCCTTATCTTCCCTTCTGAGCAACAGGGACAGACTCTGTGCCATAGACCTGTACCCCATGGCTTACCCCGATGTCGTCCATCTCTCTTTGATTTCTACTCAGTTTGATTTACCATATGAGATTGAACAGATAACGTTCAATCTCTGTATTTCTCATTCTCTTTCTCTCTCTGAGAGGGAGGGGAGATTTGTGGGATAAGAATGTAGTCATTGGGAGTAGGGAGAGAGTGTTTAATGGAGAGAAGGAATACTTGAAAGCCGGGCCCCAATATTGAGGAGAGTGGAAGGGGAGGTCGATCGAAGCAGAGAGTATGTTAAAATGGGGTTAAACGGAGAGGGGTGGGACTTTTAGGGAGAGGGTAGAGAGTGGTAAAGAGAGAATGGAGCTTGATTTGTAGAAATAATGCGCTGGAGTGACAGTGTTCGAGTTAGAGGAAGGAGTTGTAACCAGGTCGAGGGACTAAGGGACGGAACACGGAGATGGGGAGGAGAGAAAGAGAGAGAGTGAGAGTGTGTGTGAGAGTGAGGGGGGGGGGGGGAGGGAGAGGGAGAGACGTAGAGAGTGGAAAAGGTAGAAACATTGAGAGAGATGGAGGGAGAGTCAGTTTGAAAAAACATGGAGGGAGAGAGAGAGAGAGAAAATGGTGAGACAGAAAGTGAGAGATAAAAAGTGCTGCAGTTGCAAGAAAAAGGGACGGGGGAGACACAAAGAGACTGAGACATAAATAAATAGATAGAGGAATGGATGGAGGTGTTGACAGTGGTAAATGGAGAGCTGAGTAGATAGAGACCAAAGTAGAGAGAGAGAGAGCGGGATAGAGAGGGAGGTATTAATGGAGAGAAAGATAAATGGTGATTACAAGGCTGGGCTTCCATTATTCAGCGAATATAGGTAGCTGATGTATAACATTGACTACAGTTTGTGGTTCATACAATGTGACTATTTGAAGCTAAATGTTAGCAATGTGGATCTGCAATTTCTGAGACCCGTCTGAAGCAAGAGGCTGACACATTGAACCCTGTGTAAAATGAAACACGGACATGAGGCGATGACAAATGAAGACAGAGAGAGAGGGACAGAGAGAGAGACAAGAGAGAAAGAGAGACAGAGAGCAACACGGAGAGAGAAAGAGAATGAGAGAGAGAGAGATTAAGTGAGAGAGACAGAGAGAGGCAGAGAGAGAGAAAGAGAATGAGAGACACAGAGAGACAAAGAGCCACAGAGAGAGCGATAGAGAGACAGAGAGAAAGAGAGAGAGAGGCAGAGAGAGAGAGATGCAGACAGAGCGACACACCCAGAGGGAGTAATAGGGAGAGAGGGAAATGCAGAGAGAAATACCGAGGAAAATGGAGATATGGAGAAGAAATGGAGAGACACACGAGAGGGTGAATTGAAGAGATGGAGAGAACTGGATACGTTAACGGAAAGAGAGGGAGAAAGAGAAAGACAGAGGCAGAGAAAGGAATAGGGAGATAGAGAATTGCGAGAGAGCGACCCAGGGACAGAGAGAGAAATACGGTCCGGATAAATGCAGAGACACAGAGAGAGACAGATAGTGAAATAGTGGTAGAGTGAAATAGAGAAGTAAAGTAAGACACGCAAATAGAAATCGAGAGATAAAGAGATAAAAAGATAAATGGGGAGAGTGGGACACGAAGAAAAGGGGAGACGTGTGGAGGCAGAAAAAAACACCCGTTCAGCGAGAGGGAAACGGACAAACAGGCACCGAGATATTAAGAGATACAGGGGAAAGAAGAGAGAGAGAGACAGAGTGAAAGAGCGCCTGGGGAACGGCGGGACACAGTGAGAGCGGCGGGACACAGTGAGAGTGAGGGGAGAGCGGCGGGACACAGTGAGAGCGAGGAGAGCGGCGGAGAGTCAGTGGAAGAGCGCAAGGAGAGCGGCGGGACACAGTGAGAGCGAGGAGTGCGGCGGGGACACAGGATAAAAGAGCGCGAGGAGAGCGGCGGTGAGTCAGTGAAAGGGCACGAGGGGAGCGGCGGGACACACTGAGAGCGAGGAGAGCGGCGGGACACAGTGAGAGCGAGGAGAGCGGCGGAGAGTCAGTGAAAGAGCGCGAGGAGAGCGGCGGGACACAGTGAGAGCGAGGGGCGAGCGGCCGGACACAGTGAGAGCGAGGAGTGCGGCGGGGACACAGGATAAAAGAGCGCGAGGAGAGCGGTGGTGAGTCAGTGAAAGAGCGCGAGGAGAGCGGCGGGGACACATTGAGAGCTGGAGAGCGGCGGGGTGCCTGTGAGAGCGAAGATAATATAAGGCGGGAACCGGAAGTACGACCCGCGGACTTCTGGGAAGCTTTTTTTTCCCCTAGCCAATAAATTCTGGTGGAGAGGAAACCCGAGACACTACACGTATAGTGTCTCCGACCCGCCCTCCTCCTCTAACTTAATAATAAGACCCATTGGTGTGAGCAGGTAAGTGCTATATTATATTATTATTTCTTATTTATTTTATATTTGTTTACCAGAACTTGGTTGGAACTTAGAGGGATGGCAGGGAAGGCAGTGCAATGTTCCTCCTGCAGGATGTTTGAGGTGAGGGATGCCGTTAGTGTCCCTGCTGATTTTACCTGCTCCTCCAAGACCGAGTTAGGGTACTGGAGCTGGAGTTGGATGAACTTCGGATCATTCGGGAGGCAGAGGGGGTCATAGATAGGAGCTTCAGGGAAGTAGTTACATCAAAGACTGGAGATAGATGGGTAACTGTAAGAGGGACTGGGAAGAAGCAGTCAGTGCAGGGACCCCCTGCGGTCGTTCCCCTGAGTAACAAGTATACCGTTTTGGATACTTGTGGGGGGGACGACTTACCAGGGGTAAGCAATGGGGTCCTGGCCACTGGCACGGAGTCTGTCCCTGCTGCTCAGAAGGGAAGGGGGGATAGGAGCAGAGCATTAGTAATTGGGGACTCAATAGTCAGGGGCACAGATAAGAGATTTTGTGGGAGCGAGACAGATGCACGTTTAGTATGTTGCCTCCCAGGTGCAAGGGTACGTGATGTCTCGGATCGTGTTTTTCGGGTCCTGAAGGGGGAAGGGGAACAGCCCCAAGTCGTAGTCCACATTGGCACTAACGACAGAGGTAGGAAAGGGGACAAGGATGTCAGGCAGACCTTTAGGGAGCTAGGATGGAAGCTCAGAGCGAGAACAAACAGAGTTGTTATCTCTGGGCTGTTGCCCGTGCCACGTGATAGTGAGACGAGGAATAGGGAGAGAGAGGAATTAATCACGTGGCTACAGGGATGGTGCAGGCGGGAGGGATTCAGATTTCTGGATAACTGGGGCTCTTTCTGGGGAAGGTGGGACCTCTCTAGACTGGATGGTCTACATCTGAACCTGAGGGGCACCAATATCCTGGGGGGGATTTTTGTTAGTGCTCTTTGGGGGGGTTTAAACTAATTCAGCAGGGGCATGGGAACCTGGATTGTCGTTTTGGGGTACGGGAGATTGAGAGTATAGAGGTCAGGAGCACAGATTTGACTTCGCAGGAGGGTACCAGTGTTCAGGTAGGTGGTTTGAAGTGTGTCTACTTCAATGCCAGGAGTATACGAAATAAGGTAGGGGAACTGGAAGCATGGGTTGGTACCTGGGACTTCGATGTTGTGGCCATTTCAGAGACATGGATAGAGCAGGGACAGGAATGGTTGTTGCAGGTTCCGGGGTTTAGGTGTTTTAGTAAGCTCAGAGAAGGGGGCACAAGAGGGGGAGGTGTGGTGCTGCTAGTCAAGGACAGTATTACGGTGGCGGAAAGGATGCTAGATGTGGACTCTTCTTCCGAGGTAGTATGGGCTGAGGTTAGAAACAGGAAAGGAGAGGTCACCCTGTTGGGAGTTTTCTATAGGCCACCAAATAGTTCTAGGGATGTAGAGGAAAGGCTGGCGAAGATGATTCTGGAAAAGAGCGAAAGTAACAGGGTAGTTGTTATGGGAGACTAACTTTCCAAATATTGACTGGAAAAGATATAGTTCGAGGACATTAGATGGGTCGTTCTTTGTACAATGTGTGCAGGAGGATTTCCTGACACATTATGTTGACAGGCCATCAAGAGGCGAGGCTTCATTGGATTTGGTTTTGGGTAATTAACGAGGCCAGGTGTTAGATCTGGAGGTAGGTGAGCACTTTGGAGACAGTGACCACAATTCGGTGACCTTTACGTTAGTGATGGAAAGGAATAAGTATACCCCGCAGGGCAAGAGTTATAGCTGGGGAAAGGGCAATTATGATGCCATTAGAGATGACTTAGGATGTGTAGGTTGGAGAAGCAGGCTGCAAGGGTTGGGCACACAGGATATGTGGAGCTTGTTCAAGGAACAGCTGTTGCTGGTTCTTGATAAGTACGTACCAGTCAGGCAGGGAGGAAGGGGTCGAACGAGGGAACCGTGGTTTACCAAAGAAGTGGAATCTCTTGTCAAGAGGAAGAAGGAGGCCTATGTGAAGATGAGGCGTGAAGTTTCAGTTGGTGTGCTTGATTGTTACAGGAAAGCGAGGAAGGATCTAAAGAGAGAGCTAAGACGAGCAAGGAGGGGAGATGAGGAGTCTTTGGCAGGTAGGATCAAGGAAAACCCAAAAGCTTTCTATAGGTATGTCAGGAATAAAAGAATGTGGAGGGTAAGAGTAGGGCCAGTCAAGGACAGTGGTGGGAAGTTGTGTGTGGAGGCTGAGGAGATAAGCAAGATACTAAATAAATACTTTTCGTCAGTATTCACTCAGGAAAAAGATAAAGTTGTGGAGGAGAATGCTGAGACCCAGGCTATTAGAATAGATGGCATTGAGGTGCGTAGGGAAGAAGTGTTGGCAATTCTGGACAAGGTGAAAATAGGTAAGTCCCCGGGGCCTGATGGGATTTATCCTAGGATTCTCTGGGAAGCCAGGGAAGAGATTGCTGAGCCTTTGGCTTTGATTTATATGTCATCATTGGCTACAGGAATAGTGCCAGAGGACTTGAGGATAGCAAATGTGGTCCCTTTGTTCAATAAGGGGAGTAGAGATAACCCCAGTAACTATAGGCCGGTAAGCCTCACGTCTGTTGTGGGTAAAGTCTTGGAGAGGATTATAAGAGATACGATTCATAATCATCTAGATAGGAATAATATGATTAGGGATAGTCAGCATGGTTTTGTGAAGGGTAGGTCATGCCTCACACACCTTATCGAGTTCTTTGAGAAGGTGACTGAACAGGTAGACGAGGGTAGAGCAGTTGATGTGGTGTATATGGATTTCAGTAAAGCGTTTGATAAGGTTCCCCACGGTTGTCTATTGCAGAAAATACGGAGGCTGTGGATTGAGGGTGATTTAGAGATGTGGATCATAAATTGGCTAGTTGAAAGAAGACAGAGAGTGGCGGTTGATGGTAAATGTTCAGAATGGAGTTCAGTTACGAGTGGCGTACCACAAGGATCTGTTCTGGGGCTGTTGCTGTTTGTCATTTTTATAAATGACCTAGAGGAGGGCGCAGAAGGATGGGTGAGAAAATTTGCAGATGACACTAAAGTCTGGAGTTGTAGACAGTGCGGAAGGATGTTGCAGGTTATAGAGGGACATAGATAAGCTGCAGAGCTGGGCTGAGAGGTGGCAAATAGAGTTTAATGTGGAGAAGTGTGAGCTGATTCACTTTGGAAAGAATAACAGGAATGCGGAATATTTGGCTAATCGTAAAATTCTTGGTAGTGTGAATGAGCAGAGGGATCTCGGTGTCCATGTACATAGATCCCTGAAAGTTGCCACCCAGGTTGATAGGGTTGTGAAGAAGGCCTATGGTGTGTTGGCCTTTATTGGTAGAGGGATTGAGTTCCGCAGCCATGAGGTCATGTTGCAGCTGTACAAAACTCTGGTACGGCCGCATTTGGAGTATTGCGCACGGTTCTGGTCGCCTCATTATAGGAAGGACGTGGAAGCTTTGGAATAGGTGCAGATGAGATTTACCAGGATGTTGCCTGGTATGGAGGGAAAATCTTATGAGGAAAGGCTGATGGACTTGAGGTTGTTTTCGTTAGAGAGAAGAAGGTTAAGAGGTGACTTAATAGAGGCATACAAAATGAACAGAGGGTTAGATAGGGTGGACAGTGAGAGCCTTCTCCCGCGGATGGAGGTGGCTAGCACGAGGGGACATAGCCTTAAATTGAGGGGTAATAGATATAAGACAGAGGTCAGAGGTAGGTTTTTTACGCAAAGAGTGGTGAGACCGTGGAATACCCTACCTGCAACAGTAGTGAACTCGCCAACATTGAGGGTATTTAAAAGTTTATTGGATAAGCATATGGATGATAATGGCATAGTATAGGTTAGATTGCCTTTAGGTTTTGACATCCCATGTCGGTGCAACATCGTGGGCCGAAGGGCCTGTACTGCGCTGTATCGTTCTATGTTCTATGTTCTATGTTCTAGATGAAGAGTGACACAGCAAAACAGCATGATATACTCATGGAATGTGATAACAATCCTATCTCATCGGTTTGATGTTTAAATTCGAATATGATCATTATTTTGAAGCCATAAAACGTCAATGTGGCGCTATCACTTTTTGAACTCTACTCCCTCCCAGTTGATTTGGTGCCGCAGTGTTACGAGATAGAAATCAGACGTGGATAACAGCCACTGATCAATGCACCCAGATTTATTCACATGATTTAAAAAGCAGTGGGTGGGGGATTATTTGAAGGCCACAATGAAGCAGAGAATAAATCACAGGAATTACAGTGAGTTCAGCCGGAGTCTCAGATGGAGATCACAGTTGGACTGGTTCTCTTTGGTAATTTATGCAGCCTTGCAGCATATGAGAACCCCCGCGCATCTTTCGTGCAACTCAACCTCGCCTTTGTTGCAACTTTGAACTCTGCATTTTGCTCCAGTTTCGTCACATCCTGTAGTGCGATCTGGGAAATAAAATAATTATTCAATTGATAAAAGGCATCACAGATTCTTGTCAGCTGCGGTCCAATTGAATGGCAGCACAGCGCCGACACACTGAATCAAATCCTCATGCATTTGAATGGATACTCATGGCCCACAATGATACGTACTAATCTCCTTTTCTGAGTGATGAAACCATTCCTTCATCGGCAGTTATCGTCTGCACCAGAACCAGGAAATCAAGTAGCAGAAACAGCGATTTCCAGCAGATGGCAGCAGAGCGGAGCTACTGATTGGCTGTTCCGGGGAGATTTGCATACGTGCAGTGCGGTCAGCATAATTTGAAGGTGTACTTGTGGAAGAGACCCGAGGTGTTCGAGTGAAGTCAAGCATCCAGCAGAGGGCAGCAGAGCGGAGCTACTGATTGGCTGTTCCGGGGCGATTTGCATACATGCAGTGCGGTCAGCATAATTTGAAGGTGTACTTGTGGAAGAGACCCGAGGTGTTCGAGTGAAGTCAAGCATCCTGCAGAGGGCAGCACAGCAGAGCTACTGATTGGCTGTTCCGGGGAGATTTGCATACGTGCAGTGCGGTCAGCATAATTTGAAGGTGTACTTGTGGAAGAGACCCGAGGTGTTCGAGTGAAGTCAAACATCCAGTAGAACGGAGCTACTGATTGGCTGTTCCGGGGAGATTTGCATACGTGTAGTGCGGTCAGCATGATCTGGAGGTGGTTTGTGAAGGGGTTGTTGTCAAGTGACAGTTGAACCCGAAACACTTCCTCAGTGTTTCTTTTCCTACCTCCTTCTCTAACCAAAAAAAACAACTGTGGTTGTTCGAAAGGTCAGTTAATTTATTTAAAAACGGACCTTGAAGGGTGACAGCAAAGCAGTGACCTGATTGGCTGGCAAGGAAAGTGCTCCAGTTAGCAGTTGCTGGGAGAAATTTAAATCTTCGTCAGTTGGTGAGTACTGTGATTGGTAAGTAAAATCTTTATTCCTTTCACTTATTAATTATTTGATACTATATTTGTAATCAGTTAAGGTAACGTGTACAAATGGCAGAAGATCCCAGGCACGTGTTATGCTCCTCGTGCGCAATGTGGGAGCTCAGGGACACGTCCACTGTCCCTGGCTCTTTCAAGTGCAAGAAGTGTGTTCAGTTGCAGCTCTTGTTAGACCGCATGACGGCTCTGGAGCTGTGGAAGGACTCACTTTGGAGCATCCGCGATGCTGAGGAGGTCGTGGATAGCACGTCTAGTGAGTAGGTCACACCGCATATTAGAATTGGTGATGGAGAAAGGGAATGGGTGACCAAAAGGCAGAGAAAGAGAAGGGAGGCAGTACAGGAGGGAGGTGTTCCGATTTTTCGGAGATTGGAACCGGTTCTGGGGGCGGTGGGACCATTACAAACCGGATGGTCTACACCTGGGCAGGACTGGAACCAATGTATTAGGGGTGCTTTTAAACTAATGTGGCGGGGGATGAGAACCAGATTATGATGTTAGAGGTCAGTAAAGAAGCAGCAACTAAAGCCAGTAAGGTACGAGGCAATAAACACAATGTGACTAAGGGGAAGAGTAGACAGGGAAGAGATGATGAACGCAAAGGGACAGGTGGTCTGTGGTTCATTTATTTTAACGCGAGAAGTGCAGCAGGTAAGGCAGATGAACTTAGGGCTTGGATCAGTACCTGGGAATATAATGTTATTGGTCTTACTGAGACTTGGTTGAGAGAAGGGCAAGGACTGGCAACTGAATATCCCAGGGTGTAGATGCTTCAGGAGGGATAGAGAGGGAGGTAGAAGGGGTGGAGGAGTTGAATTACTCGTCAGAGATGATATTACAGCTGTGATTAAGGAGGGCACGATGAAGGATTCGAACACTGAGGCAATATGGGTGGAGCTTAGAAATAGGAAGGGTGCAGTAACATTGTTGGGACTTTACTACAGACCTCCCAAAAGCGAGCATAAAGTAGAGGTACAAATATGGAGACAGATTATTGAAAAATGTAGGAGCAATAGGGTGCTTGTGATGGGAGATTTTAACTTCCCCAACATTGAATGGGATTCGTGTAGTGTTGGATGCGTAGATGAAGCAGTGTTTGTAAGGAGCATCCAGGAGAGATTTTTTTAGAGCAGTATGTAAATAGTCCAACTCTGGAAGGGGCCATACTGGAACTGGTATTGGGGAATCACCCCGGCCAGGTGGTTGATGTTTCAGTCGGTGATTACTTTGGGAATAGCGATCACAATTCCGTAAGTTTTAGACTACTCATGGACAAGGATAAGAGTGGTCCGAAAGGAAGAATACTAAACTGGGGAAATGTGGAGGAGCTAGGGAATGTGGATTGGGATCAGCTGTGTTAAGGTAAATCCAAATTTGAAATGTGGGAGACTTTTAAGGAAAGGTTGATTAGAGTGCAGGACAGACATGTTCCTGTGAAAATGAAAGATAGAAATGGCAAGATTAGGTATCTATGGATGACGGGTGAAATTGTGAGACGAGCTACAATGAAAAAGGAAGCATACATAGGATCGAGGCAACTCAAAACTGATTAAGCTTTTGAGGAATATCTGTTAGTAGGACGAATCTCAAACGCGCAATAAAGAGGGCTAAAAGGGGTCATGAAATATCTTTGGCTAACAGGGTTAAGGAGAATCCCAAAGCCTTTTATTCGTCTGTAAGGAGCAAGAGGGTAACTAAAGAAGGGATTGGCCCACTCAAAGACAAAAGAGGGAATTTATGCGTGGACTCAAAGGAAATGGGTGAGATTCTTAATGAGAATTCTGCATCGGTATTCACAAAGGTGAGGGACAAGACGGATGTTGAGGCTAGGGATGTATGTTTAAATACTCTAGGTCAAGTTGTCATACGGAAGGGGGATGTTTTGGGTATTCTATAAGACATTAAGGTGGACAAGTCCCCGGGGCCGGTTGGGATCTATCCCACGTTACTGAGGGAAGCGAGGGTTGAAGTAGCTGGGGCCTTAACAAACATCTTTGCAGCATCCTTGAGCACGGGTGAGGTCCCGGATACTGGAGAATTGCTAATGTTGTCCCTTTGTTTAAGAAGGGTAGCCGGGATAATCCAGGCAATTATTGACCTGTGCGCTTGACGTCAGTAGTAGGCAAATTGTTTGAGAAGATACCGAGGGATAGGATCTATACACATCTGGAAGAAAATAGACCTATCGGTGATAGGCCGCGTGGTTTTGTGCAGGGAAGGTCATGTCTTACAAACCTATTTGAATTCTTTGAGGAAGTGACAAAGTTAATTGATGAGGGAAGGGCTGTAGATGTCATATACATGGACTTTAGTAAGGCGTTTGATAGCTTTCCCATGGCAGGTTGATGGAAAAAGTGAAGTCGTATGGGGTTCAGGGTGTACTAGCTAGATGGATAAAGAACTGTCTTGGCAACAGGAGAAACAGAGAGTAGTGGTGGAAGGGACTGCCTCAAAATGGAGAAGTGTGACTAGTGGTGTTCCACAGGGATCCGTTCTCGGACCACTGCTGTTTGTGATCTACATAAATGACCTGGAAGAATGTATCGGTGGTCTGATTAGCAAGTTTGCAGCTGATGCTAAGATTGGTGGAGTTGCAGATAGCGAGGAGGACTGTCAGAGACTACAACAATGTATAAATAGATTGGAGAGTTGGCCAGAAAAATGGCAGATGGAGTTCAATCCAGGCAAATGCGAGGTGATGCATTTTGGAAGATCAAATTCAAGAGCGGACTATATGGTCAATGGAAGGGTCTTGGGGAAAATTGATGTAGAGAGATCTGGGAGATCAGTTCCATTGTACCCTGAAGCTGGCAACGCAGGTTGATAGAGTGGTCAAAAAGGCAAAAAGCATGCTTGCCTTCATCCGACGGTGTATTGAGTACAAGAGTTAGCAGGTCATGTTACAGTTGTATAGAACTTTGGTTCGGCCACATTTGGAATACTGCGTGCAGTTCTGGTCGCCACATTACCAGAAGGATGTGGATGCCTTGGAGAGGGTGCAGAGGAGGATCACCAGGATGTTGCCCGGTATGGAGGGTGCTAGCTATGAAGAAAGGTTGAGTAGACTAGGATTGTTTTCGTTGGAAAGACGGAGGTTGAGGAGTGGACCTGATTGAGGTATACAAAATTATGAGAGGTATGGACAGGGTGGACAGCAACATGATTTTCCCAAGAGTGGGGGTGTCATTTGCAAGGGGTCACGGTTTCAAGGTGAGAGGGGGAAAGTTTAAGGGAGATGTGCGTGCAAAGTTTTTTACGCAGAGGGTGGTGGGTGCCTGGAACGCTTTACCAGCGGAGGTGGTAGAGGCGGGCACGATAGCATCGTTTAAGAGGCATCTAGACAGGTATATGAACGGGCGGGAACAGAGGGAAGTAGACCTTGGAAAATAGGAGACAGGTTTAGATAACGGATCTGGATCGGCGCAGGCTGGGAGGGTCGAAAGGCCTGTTCCTGTGCTGTACTTTTCTTTGTTCTTTGTTCTTTGAACAAATGGGACTAAACTGTTGAATACTCCAAGTCCAGTCTCACCATTGCCTTGTAAATTCGCAGCAGCATTTCATTAGTTATTCTCCAAACATTTAGCTACAAAAGGCCATTTCCTTCCCTTTGCTCACTGTGCCTGCATGTTGGCTTTCTGCTATTCATGCAGGAGGACACCCAGATTCATCTGCATTAAAGCGCCCTAACGTTTCTCTCCATGTAGATAATAAATTAACTTTCCATTTTTCCAACCAAAATGGATAATCACGCATTAAACTACAGCTGCCAAATTTGGTCCACTCACCAAACTTATCTTTAACCATTTGTAAATGATTTCGTTTTTCATTGCAACTTGTCACACAATATATTTTAGCGTCATCTTCTAATTCGGGGGCACCATGGCGGCACAGTGTTTAGCATTGCTGCCTACGCGCTGAGGACCAGGGTTCGCATTCCGGCACTGGATCACTGTCGTGTGTGGAGTTTGCACATTCTCCACGTGTCTGCGTGGGTTTCACCCCCAGAACCCAAAGAAGTGCAGGTTAGGTGGATTGGTGACGCTAAATTCCCCTTAAATTGGAAAAAACAATTTGGTCTCTAAATTTTAAAAAGCGGGCAGCACGGTAGCATTGTGGATAGCACAATTGCTTCACAGTTCCAGGGTTCCAGGTTCAATTCCGGCTTGGGTCACTGTCTGTGCGGAGTTTGCACATCCTCCCCTTGTTCGCTTGGGTTTCCTCCGGGTGCTCCGGTTTCCTCCCACAGTCCAAAGATATGCAGGTGAGGTGGATTGGCCATGACAAATTGCCCTTAGTGTCCAAAATAGCCCATAATGTTGGGTGGGTTTACTGGGTTATGGGGATAGGGTGGAGGTGTTGACCTTGGGTAGGGTGCTATTTCCAAGAGCAGATGCAGGCACGATGGGCCGAATTGCCTCCTTCTGCTCTGTAAATTCTATGATTCTATGATTCTTGACGATGTATTTTATATTCCTACATCAAGGTTAATAACATAGAATGAAAATACTTGGGGCCAGGTGATTAAAAATATGTTAAATTTGAGCGGCAGATATTTGCGTGGCTGAGCATCGCAGGGTTCAATATCATAGCGGAGTATGTTCGCGGGAATAAACTCACACACAGCGGCCGCATTGTCATGATTTCCTGTTGAAAATCCCGAACAAGAGGACATACATTTATTTTAGGATCTGCAGACATATGGCGCATTTGGATCAAAATTCAGACTTGCAACAAAGTACCAGCATATAGCCAAGGATTGTGAAGAATAGTCTGACAAACCTTTTTTAATCTGTGATTCTGTGGGTACGACTCCATTGGAATTAGAAGATGTGATGTGGCCCAACCATTCTCTGACACCCACCACTCCCGTTATATATGCGGAACATCCATCAGAATGAGAACCCTGGAGCATTTCGTAATTAATCATCTTAATTATCTACATGCACGTTAATGTACCAATCACTGCACCAGGGATGCGATTGACTTGAGTTAACAGAGCGATGGAGGCATGTCCAGGCCCAACCGCCACATAACATCACGTACCGCGAACTCCGCCTTTCCATTGCCTCACCAGAGCGGCTGATCCTTGCTAAATCCCTACCTCTCTCTTTGCACTCTCACTGCTCCATCCACCCATGTTTTCTGCAGCACGGTCCCAATTATCTCTTTACTGACGTGAAACTGCATGTCCTTGATGGAACGAACTGCCTCTTCTACAGTCAGAAATCACTCATCTGTGTTCAATTGTAGCCGAATGGCTGGCATTGTTAGAACAATGAACCACAGCCGTGTTCAGGAGCGGGACAAAGTGTAGAAACTGCATCGATTTAAATAACATAATTTACTGTTTGTGGGCATCGCTGTCTAGGCCGGAATGTATTACCCATCAGCAATGTCCGTTGTCAAGATTGGATTGGATTGGATTGGATTTGTTTATTGTCACGTGTACCGAGGGACAGTGAAAAGTATTTTTCTGCAAGGAGCTCAACAGATCATTCAGTACATGGAAGAAAAGGGAATTAAACAATTCAAGAAAATACATGAGAATACATAATAGGGCAACACAAGATATACAATGTAACTACAGAAGCATTGGCATCGGATGAAGCGTACAGGATGTAGTGTTAATGAGGTCAGTCAATAAGAGGGTCATTTAGGAGTCTGGTGACAGTGGGGAAGAAGCTGTTTTTGAGTCTGTTCGTGCGTGTTCTCAGAAGCTGAAGGATGTACACGCGCAATAGTGTTCGTGAGGGAATTCCATGAATTTCACTAGCAACATATTCCCAAGCCAGACTGGTAATGGTCTTGAAGAGTATATGCAAGATCAGGGTTCTTTCTATGTGTCTGCTAATCTTGTCTTTCTGGATGGTAGCTGACATGGCTTTGGAAGATGCTGTACAGTTAGCCTTGTTGATTTGCTGAGATGTATCTTGTAGACGGTGCACACTGCAGCCACTGATTGCGCAGGGAGGAGGGAATGAAGCTTTGTGAAAGGAATGCTAATGAACCGGATGTTACGTACTGGATGGTGCAGGTCTTCGGTAATGTTGTAGGAGATGTTTTCAGCCAGCCAAGTAGAACACTTAGATCACGCGCCTGGCCTGTGCTTTGCAGCCGGTGGGGAGTTTGGAGGTGTTTTACTCCCCACAGGATTCTGAAATTCTGAAATGTTCTTTCTGTCGTCGTATTTATATGTCTAGTCCAGATCAGTTTCCGTTAAATTGTAGCACCAAGGAGGTTAATAATTGGAGATTCAACACTGATAATGTCACTGAATGTCGCAGGGTAATGGTTAGATTCTGTGTGTTGTAGATTATCATAACCTGGCACATGAGTAGCGCCATTGTTTCTTGCCACTTGTCCACTTGTTGTCCACGTGTTCCCGGATTTGGACGCGGACTGCCCAGTATCAGTGGAGTCGTGAACAGTGTTGTTATTGAACATCCCCAGTTAGGACTGTCGGCTGACCACTCCTACCAATAGTCTCATGAACAAATGAACCTGCTGCGAATATGATAGTGAGGGTGATGCTAAGTAGGTGTCGGTGCTTTTATAAATATGTGGCACAGGACCTGTCTGTGCTATCCGCACATTGAGCACGCACTCCTGTGTGCTTTATGGCACTAACATTGTGTTAGTCGGATAGAGGCAGAGCACATCTAACAGCTTCAAACAGGAAAAAGGCGGCGGGGGCAATCAGCAGGAGAATTGATTTGCAGGACCATCTGTGACCTCATCCGCACAATGGTTACAACAGAGCCATTACCAATCAGCCAAGTGGTCAATCATGCATCAATGAGGATTGCAAGAGAGATTGTCAGCAGCAACAAACCGTTTGCCTAACCAATGAAGTGTCTACATGGCAAAGCTCTAATGATCGAATACGTGTAAGCCCAACGGCAGGCGACAGACAACAGATCGGCAACGTAATGTGTGCAGGAGGGTTTCCTGACACAATATGTTGACAGGCCAACAAGAGGCGAGGCCACATTGGATTTGGTTTTGGGTAATGAACCAGGCCAGGTGTTAGATCTGGAGGTAGGTGAGCACTTTGGAAACAGTGACCACAATTCGGTGACCTTTACGTTAGTGATGGAAAGGGATAAGTATACCCCGGAGAGCAAGAGTTATAGCTGGGGGAAGGGCAATTATGATGCCATTAGACATGACTTAGGATGTGTAGGTTGGAGAAGTAGGCTGCAAGGGTTGGGCACACTAGATATGTGGAGCTTGTTCAAAGAACAGCTATTGCATGTTCTTGATAAGTACATACCAGTCAGGCAGGGAGGAAGGGGTCGAGCGAGGGAACCGTGGTTTACCAAAGAAGTGGAATCTCTTGTTGAGAGGAAGAAGGAGGCCTATGTGAAGATGAGGCGTGAAGTTTCAGTTGGGGCGCTTGATAGTTACAAGGAAGCGAGGAAGGATCTAAAGAGAGAGCTAAGACGAGCAAGGAGGGGCATGAGAAGTCTTTGGCAGGTAGGATCAAGGAAAACCCAAAAGCTTTCTATAGGTATGTCTGGAATACAAGAATGACTAGGGTAAGAGTAGGGCCAGTCAAGGACAGTGGTGGGAAGTTGTGTGTGGAGGCTGAGGAGCTAAGCGAGTTACTAAATGAATACTTTTCGTCAGTATTCACTCAGGAAAAAGATAATGTTGTGGAGGAGAATGCTGAGACCCAGGCTATTAGAATAGATGGAATTGAGGTGCGTAGGGAAGAAGTGTTGGCAATTCTGGACAAGGTGAAAATAGATAAGTCCCCGGGGCCTGATGGGATTTATCCTAGGATTCTCTGGGAAGCCAGGGAAGAGATTGCTGAGCCTTTGGCATTGATTTTTATGTCATCATTGGCTACAGGAATAGTGCCAGAGGACTGGAGGATAGCAAATGTGGTCCCTTTGTTCAAGAAGGGGAGTAGAGATAACCCCGGTAACTATAGGCCGGTGAACCTCACGTCTGTTGTGGGTAAAGTATTGGAGAGGATTATAAGAGATACGATTTATAATCATCTAGATAGGAATAATATGATTAGGGATAGTCAGCATGGTTTTGTGAAGGTAGGTCATGCCTCACAAACCTTATCGAGTTCTTTGAGAAGGTGACTGAACAGGTAGACGAGGGTAGAGCAGTTGATGTGGTGTATATGGATTTCAGTAAAGCGTTTGATAAGGTTCCCCACGATTGTCTATTGCAGAAAATACGGAGGCTGGGGATTGAGGGTGATTTAGAGATGTGGATCAGAAATTGGCTAGTTGAAAGAAGACAGAGAGTGGTGGTTGATGAGAAATGTTCAGAATGGAGTTCAGTTACGAGTGGCGTACCACAAGGATCTGTTCTGGGGCCGTTGCTGTATGTCATTTTTATAAATGACCTAGAGGAGGGCACAGAAGGTTGGGTGAGTAAATTTGCAGACGACACTAAAGTCGGTGGAGTTGCAGACAGTGTGGAAGGATGTTGCAGGTTACAGAGGGACATAGATAAGCTGCAGAGCTGGGCTCAGAGGTGGCAAATGGTGTTTAATGTAGAGAAGTGTGAGGTGATTCACTTTGGAAAGAATAACAGGAATGCGGAATATTTGGCTAATGGTAAAATTCTTAGCAGTGTGGATGAGCAGAGGGATCTCTGTGTCCATGTACATAGATCCCTGAAAGTTGCCACCCAGGTTGCTAGTGTTGTGAAGAAGGCCTATTGTTTCTTGGCCTTTATTGGTAGAGGGATTGAGTTCCGCAGCCATGAGGTCATGTTGCAGCTGTACAAAACTCTGGTACGGCCGCATTTGGAGTATTGTGTACAGTTCTGGTCGCCTCATTATAGGAAGGACGTGGAAGCTTTGGAACGGGTGCAGAGGAGATTTACCAGGATGTTGCCTGGTATGGAGGGAAAATCTTATGAGGAAAGGCTGATGGACTTGAGGTTGTTTTCGTTAGAAAGAAGAAGGTTAAGAGGTGACTTAATAAAGGCATACAAAATGATCAGAGGGATATATAGGGTGGACAGTGAGAGCCTTCTCCCGCGGATGGAGGTGGCTAGCACGAGGGGACATAGCCTTAAATTGAGGGGTAATAGATATAAGACAGAGGTCAGAGGTAGGTTTTTTACGCAAAGAGTGGTGAGGCCGTGGAATGCCCTACCTGCAACGGTAGTGAACTCGCCAACATTGAGGGCATTTAAAAGTTTATTGGATAAGCATATGGATGATAATGGCATAGTGTAGGTTAGATGGCCTTTAATTTTTGACTTCCCATGTCGGTGCAACATCGTGGGCCGAAGGGCATGTACTGCGCTGTATCGTTCTATGTTCTATGTTCTATGTAATATGGTTTTTCCATTAAAATGTTAAGGGGGAACAGTCGGTTTTTCCTCTCTCCCCAGCCTCAATGACGGGATGCCGGTATCTTCATTGTGGAATTCCATGCTGAGCAATAAGAACAAAGAACAAAGAAAAGTGCAGCACAGCAACAAGCCTTTCGGCCCTCCAAGCCCGCGCCGACCATGCTGCCCGTCTCAACTAAAAACTTCTACATTTTATTCATGTATTTGTCAAGATGCCCCTTAAACGTTACTATCGTCCCCGCTTCCACTACCTCCTCCGGCAGCGGGTTCGAGGCACCCACTACCCTCTGGGTACAAATCTTGCCACGTACATTTCTTCAAACACTTGCCATGCGCACCCTAAATATATGCCCCTTGTAATTGACCGCTGTGCCCTGGAAAAAAGTCCCTTATTATCCACTTTGTCTATCCCCGTCAAAATTGTGTAGACTTGTATCAGGTCGCACCCAAGCTCCTTCGTTCCAGTGAGAACAATCCGAGTTCATTCAACCTCTTCACAAATAATGTCCTCCAGACCAGGCAACATCCTGGTAAATCTCTTATGCACACTCTCTAAAGGCTCCACATCATTTTGGTAGCGTGGCGACCAGAATGAATACAATAGTATGGCCTAACTAGGCTGCAAAATGACTTGCAAATATTTATGCTCAATGTCCCAGCCAATGAAGGCAAGAATGCTCTATGTCTTCTTGACTACCTTCTCCACCTGTGTTGCCACTTTCAGCGTCATCTGGACCTGTCCACCGAGATATCTCAGACTGTCAATACTCTTGAGGGTTCTGCCATTCACTGTATATTCCCTACATGTATTAGACCTTCCAAAAAGCATTACCTCACATTTGTCCGGATTAAACTCCATCTGCCATCTCTCCGCCCAAGTCTCTAAACGATCAAAACCCTGTTGTATCCTCTGACAGTCCTCATCGCTATCCGCAATTCCACCAATCTTTGTGTCGTCCTCAAACTTTCTAATCAGACCAGTTACATTTTCCTCCAAATCATTGATATACTACGAACAGCAAAGATCCCAGCACTGATCCCTGCTGAAAACCACTACTCACAGCCCTCCAATAAGAAAAGCACCCTTCCATCTCCACTCGCTGCCTTCTATGACCTAGCCAGTTCTGTATCCATGTTGCCAGCTCTGATCCCGTGTGACTTCGTCTTTTGTACCAGTCTGCTATGAGGGACATTGTCAAAGGCCTTGCTGAAGTCAGCACAGACAACTTCCACTGTCCTACCTTCATCAATGATCTTTGTGACCTCCTCGAAAAACTCTGTCAAGGTATTGAGACAAGACATCCCCTTCACAAAACCGTGCTGCCTCTCGCTAATACGTCCATTTGCTTCCAAATGGTAGATCCTGTCTCGAAGAATTCTCACCAGTAATTTCCCTACCACTGACGGAAGGCTCAGCGGCCTGTAGATCTCTGGATTATCCTTGCTCCAGTTCTTAAACAAAGGAAGAACATTGCGCATTCTCCAGTCCTCCGGGACATCACCTGAAGGCAGTGAGGATCGAAATATTTATGTCAAGGCCTCAGCATTTTCCCCTCTACCCTCCTTCAGTATTCTGGGGTTGATCCCATCAGGCCCTGTGGACGTATCCACCTTAATATTTTTCAAAACGCCCAAAACCTCTTCTTTTTGGAACTCAATGTGACCTAGGATAGACCTTCTCCAGACTCTACATCCACCAATTCCTTCCCTTTGGTGAATACTGATGCAAAGTATTCATTTCGTACCTCGTCCATTTCCTCTGGGTCCACACATAGATTCCCTCTCCTGTCCTTCAGTGGTCCAACCCTTTCCCTGGCTTCTCTCTTGCTTTTTATGTACGTGTAAAACGCCTCCGGATTTTCCTTAACCCTATTTGCCAATTACTTTTCGCGATCCCCTTTTAGCCCTCCTGACACTTTGCTTACGTTCCTTCCTACATTCCTTATATTCCACACCGGCTTCGTCTATTTCCAGACTTCGAGCACTGACAAATGCCTCTTTTTTCTTTTTGACGAGACCTACAAAATCTCAGGTTACTCAAGGCTCCCGAAAGTTGCCATATTTATCCTTGTTCCTCACAGGAACAAGCAGGTCCTGATTTCTTTTCAACTGACATTTGAAAGCCTCTCATATGTCAGATGTTGATTTACCCTCAAGCATTCTTCCCCAATCTAGGTTCTTCAGTTTCCGCCTAATATTGTTATAATTAGCCTTCCCCCAATTGAGCACATTAACCCTCGGACCACTCTTATCCTTGTCCACCAACACTTTAGAAATCACAGAATTGTTGTCACTGTTCGTCCCTACTCAATCTTCTACCACCTGGCCGGGCTCATTCCCCAATACCAGGTCCAGTGCAGCCCCTTCCCTAGTTGGACTATCTACAGATTGTAGCCCTCCTGGATACTCCTTACAGTTTCTGCCCCGTGCAAGGCCCTCGCACTAAGTGAGTCCCAGTCAATACTGTGGAAGGTAAAGTCTCCCATCTCAACTACCCTGTTGCTTTTACTCCTTTCCAAAGGCTGTCTTCCTATCTGCTCCTCTACCTCCCGCTGGCTATTGGGAGGCCTGAAGTAAACCCCCAACATTGTGACTGCACCCTTCTTACTCCTGATCTCTACCTATATCACGTCGTTGCACTCTCAGGTGTCCTCCCGCAGTGCAGCTGTGATATTTGCCCAAACCAGCAGCGCAACTCCTCCACCCCTTTTACATCCCCCTCTATCCGGCCTCAACCATCTATATCAGGGAACATTTAGCTGCCAGTCCTGTCCTTCCCTCAACCAGGTCTCTGTAATGGCAAAAACATCATAGTTCTAAGTACTAATGCAAGCTACAGGTTGATCTGCCTTACCTGTTATACTTCTTGCTTTCGAACATATGCACTTCAGGCCACCAGTCTCGCTGTTTTCAGCAACATCTCCCTGTCTGCTCTTCCTCACATTCATACAGGCCCTGTTCCCTCGTTCTCCCTCAATTTTGTCACCTTCTGATATATTGCTCCTGTACCCGCACACCTGCCATACTAGATTACACCCTCCCGTGTGACACTAGCAAACGTCTCGGCCAGGATATGCCTCTCCAATTTAGATGCAGCCCGTCCTTCTTGTACAAGTCACACTTGTCCCGGAAGAGCTCCCAGTAATCCAGAAAACTGCATCCCTCCATCCTACACCAGCTGTTTAGCCACGTGTTTAGCTACTCTATCTTCCCATTTCTTGTCTCACTGGCACGTGGCACAGGGAGTAATTCCGAGATTGCAACCCTAGAGGTAATGTCTTTTAAATTCTGCCGATCTTCCTGAACTCCTGCTGCAGGACCTCATCCCCTTCCCTTCCTGTGTCGTTAGCACCAATATGGACAGCGAACTCTGCCTATTTGCCCTCCCTCTTCAGGATGCCCTCTTCAGGATGCCTGAGACATCCTGGACCCTGGCACCAGCAAGGCAACATACCATCCTTGAGTCAATTAACGTCCATTGAAGCGCCGATCTGTGCCCCTGACAATAGAGCTCCCTTTGACTTTTGTTCTTCTGCGCTTTGACCCTCCCTGCTGAACATCAGAGCCAGCCGTGGTGCCACTGACCTGGCTGCTGCTGTTTTCCCATAGGCTATTCCCCCAACAGTATCAAAAGCGGTACACCTGTTCGAGAGGGGTGCAACCACAGCGGATTCCTGCACTGACTGCCTGCCCCATCTGGTGGTCACTCAATCTGTGCCTGTACCTTAGAAGACAGCACATCTATATAACTCCTATCTATGATGCGCTCGTCCACCTTCACGCACCGAAGTTCATCCAACTGATGCTCAAACCGAACGAGGTTGGGTGCACTTTCTGCAGATGTGACCATCCGGTACGCTGGACTCCTGCCAGACCTGCCACGTCTCACAGACAGAGCTTTGCATCCCACTAATTGACATTGCGTTAACTAATCAATGAACTAAATGAAAAAATAATATGTCACGTCTCCAGCTACAATTACCGAGTGGATGATCCAACACCGCATCCCCACGTTTGAGAACAAAGTGCAACATTTGCAAGTGTTCAAGAATTTCGTATCAACCAGTAATAACCCAAAATAAGGGTTAACAGAATTCCAAGGCGGACATCAGCTGTAGTGCGTCAAGAAACAGGATCTTCCAGGACAAATGCAGGAACGCTTCGTCCTGAGCCTGAACCTCTGTCAGATTGGATGGCGACAAGTAACGGGGCAGCACGGTAGAATAGTCATTAGCACAATTGCTTCACAGCTCCAGAGACCCGTGGTTCGATTCCCGGCGTTCGATTCCCGGCTGGCTCACTATCTGTGCGGAGTCTGTACGTTCTTGCCGTGTCTGCGCGGGTTTTCTCCCAGTGCTCTGGTTTCCCCACACACTCCAAAGATGTGCGGGTGAGGTGGATTGGCCACGCTAAGATGCGCTTAGTGTCTAAAAAGGTTAATTCGGGTTACTGTGTTAAGGGGAGGAAGTAGAGGAGGTGTGTGCTTGAGTGGGGTGCTCCTTCGAAGGGCCGGTGCAGACTCGATGGGCCGAGTGGCCTCCATCTGCACTGTAATTTCTATGAGTTGCGCTTTAGGGAAATATTCAACAAGCAAGTAACTGCTTACAATAAGAAATATTCAACCATCTGGGCTGATGGATGAGCGGATGAGAGGGACAGGGACAGAGAGTTACTGAGCAGGATGGAAGAGAAGGAGAAGGAAAGGGTAGTCGAGTGTCTCAATCTCCATTGTGACGAAAGGAGCAATGGTGATTTCAGGAAAAAAAGGATTTCTGATGGGGCAGAATGTACAAGAACAAAGAAAATTACAGCACAGGAACAGGCCCTTGGCCCTCCCAGCCGGAGCCGTTCCAGATCCTTTATCTAAACCTGTCGCCTATTTTCCAAAGGATCTACATCCCTTCTCTCTGTTCCCCACCCGTTCATATATCTGTCCAGATGCGTCTTAAATGATGCTATCGTAACCGCCTCTACCACCTCCGCTGGCAAAGCATTCAAGGCACCCACCCTCCTCTGCGTAAAAAAATTTCCACGCACATCTCCCTTAAACTTTTCCCCTCTCACCTTGAAATCGTGACCCCTTCTAAATGACACCCACACTCTTGGTAAAAGCATGTTGCTATCCACTCTATCCATACCTCTTATAATTTTGTAGACCTCAATCATGTCTCCCCTCAATCTCCGTCTTTCCAATGAAAACAATCCTAATCTACTCAACCTTTCTTCATAGCTAGCACCCTCCATACTAGGCAACATCCTGGTGAACCTCCTCTGCACCCTCTCTGAAGCATCCACACCCTTCTGGTAATGTGGCGACCAGAACTGCACGCAGTATTCCAAATGTGGTCTAAGCAAAGTCCGATCCAACTGTAACATGGCCTGTCGTCTCTTGTACTGAATTCCGCGTCCGATGAAGGCAAGCATGCTGTATGCCTTTCTGACCACTCTATCGACCCGCGTTTCCACGTTTAGGGTACAATGGACCTGAACTCCCAGATCTCTCTGTACATCAATTTATCATCTGCAAGCTTGATAATCAGACCACCTATACCTTGGTCCAGATCATTTATGTATATCACAAGCAACAGTGGTCCGAGCACGGATCCCTGTGAAACACCACTAGTCACATTTCTCCATTGTGACACACTCCTTTCCACCACTACTCTCTGTCTCATGTTGCCCAGCCAGTTCTTTATCCATCTAGCTATTACAACCTGAACCCCATACGACTTCACCTTTTCCATCAGCCTGCCATATATAACTTTATAAAACGCCTTACTAAAGTTCATGTATATGACATCTACAGCCCTTCCCTCATCCATTAACTTAGTCACACCCTCAAAGAATTCTATTAGGTTTGTGAGACATGACCTTCCCCGCACTAAACCATGCTGCCTATCACTGATACGTGTATTTTCTTCCAAATGTGAATAGATCCTATCCCTCAGTATCTTCTCCAACAGTTTGCCTACCACTGACGTCAAGCACACAGGACTTAAATTCCACGGATTATCCCTGTTACCCTTTTGAAACAAAGGGACAACATTAGCAATTGTCGCACTAGTGAATCCAGTAACTCACTAGTGCTCAAGGATGCTGCAAAGATATCTGTTAAGGCCCCAGCTATTTCGTCCCTGGCTTCCCTCAGTAACCTGGGATGGATCCCATCCGGTGCTGGGGACTTTCCACATTAATGCCTTTTAGAATTCCCAAAGCTTCCCCCTTCCGTATGCCGACTTAACCTAGTGTATTTAAACATCCATCCCTAACCTCAACATCCGTCATGTCCCTCTACTTGGTGAACACCGATGCAAAGTACTCATTAAGAATGTCGCCCATTTCCTCTGACTCCACGCATAAATTCCCTCTTTGGTCTTTGAGTGGGCCAATCCTTTCTCTAGTCACCCTCTTGCTCCTTACATACGAATAAAAGGCTTTGGGATTCTCCTTGACCCTGTTAGCCAAAGAAATTTCATGACCGCCTTTAGCCCTCTTTATTACGCGTTTGAGATTTGTCCTACTTTCCCTGTATTCCTCAAGCTTCATCAGTTTTACTTTATGAATGAACTGTTTGAGAAGCAATATATTGTATTACCAATAAGCACAGCTCCCTTACCTAATTTAATAATCAACAAATGTCCGAAATTTGTGTTATTCCGGATCTTACGTAGACAACAAATTCCCCTTTGACCAACCATAAGGGATCCATAACTCCCAAGTGCTATACTCTCTGTTATTTAGTTCTCCCAATATTATTATCTGCATTGCGCTCCTTTCTGGACATTCTCCCTTTGGTTCCAGCTTGTCAAATCCGACAGCCACGTTTCGCCCCCATTAACTCGCTCTGCAGGAAGTCCCTGAGCTCCCACCCGCACTTGGGGCTCCACGATTCATCCGCTTCAAGTGCAGGCCGCAATGAATCAGCTTTCTATGCTGGTGAAAATTAGAATGTGCTAATGCGGATCAAAACAGCCTTTCATGTAAGAAACAAAGGGGCAGGTTCCAGCAAAACATTTTGCCACTGGACGTCGAAAACACCTTTCAACGTCCAACAAACAGGGGGCTCTGCTAATAGTAGATATGGGAACCGATAACATTGTCACCAACGGTGAAGGTCTGTCCCATTGATCACATTGAAACAACTGGAGTCGTTCTTGGAACTATTTACATTTGAACCATTGAGGTTAACTGCTAGGTAGATTGTAATATAATCATACGGATAATTTTTATTTACAATAAATGGGAGTTACAATCTCCACCTCTAACACTGTGAGGAATCCAAAGACAGTCGGAAAATCATACAATTGTGCAAATTCTAATTAGAAAGCGAGAGAGGGACAGAGAAACATAAGGAAACAGTGGTAAATAGCGTAAGAAAAATGAATAAATAAGAAAATGTAGAGGGAAGGGGAACGAAATTCAAACAACGAAAGAAAACATTGTAACAAACTCGGATTTATAAAGTATTTTTTAACCGAACATTGAAAACTCCATTAGATCCAGCTATGACTTCACGAAGGATAGCCCATATTGTAATTTCAGAAATCTGACAACCAATTTCAGCAGAACAAACTGTCATCTGTAGCAATGTGACTCAGTTGGATAAATCAGGCATGGCGATACAAAGAACAAAGAAACAACAGCGCAGGGGCAGGCCTTCCGGCACTCCAAGACTGTACCGATTATGATGTCCTGACTAAAACAAAACAATCCTCCCTAACTCGGTCTGTATCCCTCTATTTCCTCCCAATTCATGTACCCATCTAAATGCCTCTAAACTTTCTAATGTGCTGCTTCCATCATACCCTCTGCCAGAGCGTTTCAGGCACCCACCGCTCTCTGTGTAAAAACCTCACCCCGCACATATCTCTTAAACTCCCCCCTCTCACCTTGAACCTGTGCCTTCTTGTAATTGACAGTTCCACCCTTGTAAAAAGCCTCTGACTGTCCTCCCTCTCTGTTTCTCTCATAATTTTGTAGACCTCTAACAGCCTCCCCCCTCCCCCACCCTCTGCCTCCACCGTTCCAGTAAAAACAATCCCAGTGTATTTTTCCTATCCTCATAGCCAATACCCACGAGACCAGGCAATATCCTGGGAAAGCTTCTTTGCAATCTCTCCAAAGCTTCCACGTCCTTCTTATAATGTGGTGACCAGAACTGCACGCAATACCCCAAATTCGGCCAACCAGGATTTTTTACAGCTGCAACATGATTTCTCAACTCCTGTACTCAATGCCCCGGTTGATTAAGGCAAATATGCCATCGATCGTCTGATCACCTTGGCCACATACTTGTGGAACTGTGGACCTGCACGGCCAGATCCCTCTGAATGTTAATGTTCCTTAGGTTTCTTCAATTTCCAGTACGTAGATTTGATCCTCAAAATACATTACCTCGCATTTATCCGGATTACACTCCATCTGCAAGTGATATGTCGAAGTTTCCAATCTAACTATATCCTGTTGAATTCTCGGACAATCAGTAACTCCGCTAATGTTCATATCATCTACAGACTTACTAATAAGACCACCAACATTTTCCCCCAGATCATTTATATATACTATAAACAACAGTGGTCACAACAGTCGATCTTTATGGAACACCACTAGCTACAGAACTTCATTCAGATAAACACCTCCTCGCCACTAATGTCTCCTTTATAACCAAGCCAGCTTTGTATCCATCGAGCCTCTCCCCTCGGAATCCCATGCGATTCTAGTTCCTGCACCAGTCTGTCATGTGCGGCCTTGTCAAACGCCTTACGAAAATCCAGATGAACTACATCCACGGCCCTTCCTCATAAATATCGTTCTTCACCTCTTCAAAATTCTCAAATTGGTCAGATAGGACCTTCCCCGTACAAGACCATCCTGCCTGTCACTAACTAATCCATTTCCTAAAATGTGCATATATCCTCTCCCTCAGAATATTTTTCAAAAGCTTCCCGACCACTGATGTGTGGCTGGACGGTCTGTAATTTCCTGGCTTGCCCCTGCTTCGTTTCTGAAACAAGGAACCAAAATTGGATATTGGCCAGCCGTCTGGCATCTCGCTTGTGGTCAAAGGAGATATGCAGATATATGTTAAGGTATCAACACTTTCTCCCTTTGCCTGCCGCAGAAAACTGGGATAGATTCCATCCGGCAGCGGGGACTTGTCTATCTTCATGCAATTTAGGATACTCGACACTTACTCCTTTGTTACATTGACGTTCTAGAGAGAGTATCCACAACTATCCCTGACCTCAACATCCGTCGTGTCCTTCTCCCTGATGAATACCGATACAAAGTACTCAATAAGGATTTCACCCACTTTCTGTGGTTCCACGCATAATTTCTCTCCATTGTCCTTGAGTGGGCCTACTCTTTCTCTTGCTACCCTCGTGATCCTAATATATGCATAAAAGCTGGGAGTTTTCTTCGCCACGTGTTCCAAAGGCACTTTCTGGTCCCGCTTAGCCCTACTATTTCCATATTTAAGTTACTTGCGAAATTCACTGTGCTCCTCAAGGACTTCTTCAGTCACGTTGGAGGATGGATGAACTGTGACCTCAAGACACCAGGCTGAGCTCCCCACCTCCAAATATTTTACTTCAGAGATTGTTATGGGTGACAGATTAGCCGAGAAAAGGACACATATTCCTATAATTGTCAAAATAACTAATCGGAAGATGATAGGTTCTCTTTTTTATACAATGAGCTGTTGTGAACTATAACCCTCTTCCTGAACTGTTATTGGAAGGATATTTCACAAATCACATTGAAAAGGTGAATTGAATAATTAATTGAGGGTGAGTGGGATATTGCACGGCGAGGGACAACGAGCAGATGGAAAACGTGAATTATAAGATTGCATGTTGAAGAGAACGATGGGTGGATTGTTTTCCCTTCTCCTTGTGTCATTGTTACATGGAATGCATCAAACTATTCCTGTAAATCTTTACCACTTCAGCCAGTATTCAGATTTATCCTTTTGCTTATTAATACGAAAAATGTACTTGATTCCAGTTAATGTTTAACACGGACACAGAAATGTTATATTCACATGTCTGAGGAGGAGGTTAAGCGCCGTGCGTGTGTGATTATTAACTGCAGAATGTTTTGTGTGTTCCTTTTAAGAGCTCCTGTGCTCCAGCTATCTCATAGTGACTGTGCAGTAGTCAGTGAAGAATCATGAAAGAATAAAGAACAAAGAAAATTACAGCACAGGAACAGGCCCTTCGGCCCTCCCAGACTGCGCCGATCCAGATCCTTTATCTAAACCTGTCTCCTATTTTCCAAGGTCTACTTCCCTCTGTTCCCGCCCGTTCATATACCTGTCTAGATGCCTCTTAAAGGATGCTATCGTGCCCGCCTCTAACACCTCCGCTGGTAAAGCGTTCTAGGCACCCACCACCCTCTGCGTAAAACACTTTCCACGCACATCTCCCTTCAACTTTCCTCCTCTCACATTGAAATCGTAACCCCTTGTAACTGACACCCCCACTCTTCGGAAAAGCTTGTAGCTATCCACCCTGCCCATACCTCTCATAATTTTGTAGGCCCCAATCAGGACCCCCCTCAACCTCCGCCTTTCCAACGAAAACAATCCTAATCTGCTCAACTTTTCTTCATAGCTAGCACCCTCCATACAGGTAACATCCTGGTGAACCTCCTCTGCACCCTCTCCAAAGCATCCACATCCTTCTGGTAATGTGGCGACCAGAATTGCACGCAGTGCTGCAAATGTGGCCGAACCAAAGTTCTATTCTACTGTAACATGACCTGCCAAATCTTGTACTCAATACCCCGTCCGATGAAGGCAAGCATGCTGTATGCCTTCTTGACCACTCTATCAACCTGCGTTTCCACCTTCAGGGTACAATGGACCTCAACTTCCAGATCTCTGTATACATCAATTTTCCCCAAGACCGTTCCATTGACCATATACTCCGCTCTTTAATTTGATCTCCCAAAATGCATCACCTCGCATTTGCCTGGATTGATCTCCATCTGCCATTTCTCTAGCCAACTTTCCAATCTATTTGTATTTTGTTGTATTCTCTGACAGGCCTTCTCGCTATCTGCCACTCACCAATCTTAGTATCATCTGCAAACTTGCTAATCAGACCACCTATACCTTCCTCCAGGTCATTTATGTAGATCACAAACGGCAGTGGTCCGAGCACGGATCCCTGTGGAACACCACAAGTCACCCTTTTCCATTTTGAGACACTCTTCCACCACTACTCTCTGTCTCCTGTTCCCCAGCCAGTTCTTTGTCCATCTAGCTAGTACACCCTGAACCCCATACAACTTCACTTTTTCCATCAACCTGCCACGGGAAACCTTATCAAACGCGTTACTATAGTCCATGTATATGACACCTACAGCCCTTCCCTCATCAATTAACTTTGACACTTCCTCAAAGAATTCTACTAGGTTTGCAAGACATGATCTTCCCTGCGCAACACCATGCTGCCCATCACTGATAACTCTATTTTCTTCCAGATGTGAATTGATCCTATCCCTCAGTATCTTCTCCAACCAACAGTTTGCCTACCACTGACGTCAAGCTCACAGGTCTATAATTGCCTGGATTATCCCTGATACCCTTCTTAAACAAAGGGACAACATTAGCAAGTCTCCAGTCCTCCGGGACCTCACCTGTGCTCAAGGATGCTGCAAAGATGTCTGTTAAGGCCCCAGCTATTTCAACCTTCGCTTCCCTCAGCAACCTGGGATAGATCCCATTCGGTCCTGGGGGCATGTCCACCTTAATGTCTTTTAGAATACCCTAAACCTCCTCCTTCGGTATGACAACTTGACCTAGAGTATTTAAGCATCCATCCCTAGCCTCAACATCCGTCTTGTTCCTCTCCTTTGTGAATACCGATGCCAAGCCTGAGTCGACGCATAAATTCCCTCTTTTGTATTTGAGTGGGCCGATCCTTTCTCTAGTTACCGTCTTGCTCCTTACATACGAATAAAAGGTTTTGGGAATTTCCCTAACCCTGTTAGCCAAAGATATTTTATGACCCATTTTAGCCCTCTTTATTGCGCGTTTGAGGTTCGTCCTACTTTCCCGATATTCCTCCAAAGCTTCATCAGTTTTGAGTTGCCTCGATTTTATGTATGCTTCCTTTTTTATCTTAGATTGTCTCAAATTTCACCCGTTATCCATTGTTCCCTAATATTGCCATTTCTATCTTTCATTTTCACAGTAACATGTCTGTCCTGCACTCTAATCAACCTTTCCTTAAAAGACTTCCACATTTCAAATGTGGATTTACCCTTAAACAGCTGCTCCCCGTCCACATTCCCTAGCTCCTATCGAATTTTGTTATACTCTGGCTTTCCCCAATTTAGTACTCTTCGTTCGGACCACTCTTGTCCTTGTCCATTAGTATTCTAAAATTTACGGAACTGTGATCGCTATTCCCAAAGTAATCACCGACCGAAATATCAACCACATGGCTGGGATCATTCCCCAATACCAGGTCCAGTATGGCCCCTTCCCGAGTTGGACTATTTACATACTGCTCTAAAAAAACTCTCCTGGATGCTCCTTACAAACTCTGCTCCATCTACGCCTCCAACACTACAGGAATCCCATTCAATGTTGGGGAAGTTAAAATCTCCCATCACAAGCACCCTATTGCTCCTACATTTTTCTACAATCTGTCTGCATATTTGTACCTCTACATCATGCTGGCTTTTGGGAGGTATGTAGTAGAGTCCTACAATGTTACTGCACCCTTCCTGTTTCTCAGCTCCACCCATGTGTCCTCAGTGCTCGAATCCTGCAATGTGCCCTCCTTAATCACTGCTGTGATATCATCTCTGATGTGTAATGTAACTCCTCCACCCCTTCTACCTCCCTCTCTATCCCTCCTGAAGCATCTATACACTGGGATATTCAGTTGCCAGTCCTGCCCTTCCCTCAACCAAGTCTCAGTAATACCAAAAACATCATATTCCCAGGTACTGATCCAAGCCCAAAGTTCATTTGCCTTACCTGCTACACTTCTCGCATTAAAATAAATGCATCTCAGACCACCTGTCCCTTTGCGTTCATCATCTCTTCCCTGTCTACTCTTTCCCTTAGTCAAATTGAGTTTATTGTCTCGTACCTTACTGGCTTTAATTGCTGCTTCTTTACTGACCTCGAACATCCTAATATGGTTCCCATCCCCCTGCCACATTAGTTTAAATCCTCCCCAACAGTGTTAGCAAAAGCACCCCCTAGGACATTGGTTCCAGTCCTGCCCAGGTGTAGACCACCCGATTTGTAATGGTCCCACCGCCCCCAGAACCGGTTCCAATGTCCCAAAAATCTGAACCCCTCCCCCCTGCACCATCTCTCAAGCCACGTATTAATTCTGACTATCCTTGAATTTCTACTCTGACTGTCCCGTGGCACGGGTAGCAATCCTGAGATTACTCCCTGCGAGGTCCAGCTTTTTAACTTATCTCCTAACTCCCAAAATTCTGATTGTAGGACCTCATCCCTTTTTTTACCTATATCGTTGGTGCCTATATGCACCACGACAACTGGCTGTTCACCCTTCCCCTTTAGTATGCCCTGCAGCCGATCGGAGACATCCCTGACCCGTGGTCCCGTGAGGCAACATACCATTCGGGATCTTGTTTGCAACCACAGAAACGCCTGTCTACTCCCATTACAATTGAATCCCCTATGACTATAGCCCTGCCAGTATTTTTCCCGCCCTTCTGCGCAGCAGTGCCAGCCACGGTGACATGAGCCTGGCTACTACTGCCTTCCCCTGGTGAGTCATCTCCCCCATCAGTATCCAAAACGGCATAACTGTTTTGGAGGGAGATGACCGCAGGGGACACCTGCACTGCCTTTCTTCTCTTTCTCTGCCTTTTGGTCACCCATTCCCTGTCTCCATCAACAATTCTAATCTGCGGTGTGACCCACTCACTAAACATGTTATCCACGACCTCCTGAGCATCGCGGATGCTCCAAAGTGAGTACAGCCGCAGATCCAGAACCGTCATGCGGTCTAACAGGAACTGCAGCTGGACACACTTGCCGCACATGAAGGAGTCAGGGGCATCGGCCGCGTCCCTGAACTCCCACACTGCGCACGAGGAGCATAACACGGGTCTGGGATCTCCTGCCATTTTTACACTTTACCTTAACTGATTACAGATATAGTATCAAATAATTAATAAGTGAAAGGAATAAAGATTTTACTTACCAATCACAATACCCACCGACTCACAAAGAGATAAATTTCTCCCCGCAATTGCTAACTGGAGCATTTTCCTTGCCAGCCAACCAGGTCACTGCTTTTCTGTGACGTCACCCTTCAAGGTAAGTTTTTAAAGAGATAAGCTTACCTTCCGAACAACCACGGTTGTTTTTTTTTGTTTGTACGAGCAGGTAGGAAAGGAAACACTGAGGAAGTGCTTCGGGTTTAACTGTCACTTGAAAACAACCACTTCACAAACCACCTTCAGATTACGCTGACCGCACTGCACGTATGCAAATCTCCCCGGAACAGCCAATCAGTAGCTCCGCTCTGCTGCCCTCTGCTGGATGCTTGACTTCACTCGAACACCTCTGGTCTCTTCCACAAGTACACCTTCAAATTACGCTTACCGCACTGCACGTGTGGAAATTTCGCCAGAACAGTCAATCAGTAGCTCCGCTGTTCAGGAGTGATGTATTTTATTGTTGTCTCCATTGCATTTATTTCTTTCTCTTTCAATCTGTCTCCCAGTCCCACTGGTTCAACACTTTACTTCTCTCTTCACATATGCGACGTTACCTGCTTAATAATTTCAGATTTGCTCATTCAGAATGTGAGGAGTCCTCAATGGCTCTGAACAATTTGGAAACATCTGCAAACATCCCACTTCTGACCTGACAATGGAGAGAAGGCCATTGATGGACAGCTGCAGGTGGTTGGGCATGGGACACTCCGCCGAAGAACTCTGGCAATGTTTTCCAGAGCTGGGATGCCTGGTTTTCAGATACTTGTCAGATTGGCATAACTTCAGCAAAAGAGAGAAGCATGTGTGTCTGACTCTGTGCCCTTGAGTCCCTGTGTGTTGGTCTCCCTCTGCTGCAAGGGGATCAGCGTTGGGATCTAAATATCCAAGGATATATGTCCTATCGAAAGGAATGGCAGGTTGGGCAAAGGAGACTGGGTTGTGTTGTTAGTAAGGAATGAAGTTAATTCGATAGCAAGGAGTGATATAGGATCAGAGGGCACAAAATCTCTGTGGGTAGAGTTGAGGAATCGCACAAGTAAAAAGACTCCAATGCGAGATATATACAGGCCCCCTAGCAGTTGTCAGGATGTGGAGCAGAAAATAAATCAGGAGATAAAAAATGCATGTAAAAAGGCAATATTACAATAATCATGGTGGACTTCAATATGCGGGTGGACTGGGAAAATCAGGTTGGTGGTGGATCCTAAGAAAAGGAATTTGTGGAATGTCTAAGAGATCTCCTTTTTTATAGCAGCTTCTGACAGAGCCTACTCGAAATCATGGAATTCTGCATTTGGTGCTGTGCAATGACGCAGACGTGATTAGAGATTTTAAGGTGAAGGAATACTTGGAGAGCAGTAACCACAACATGATACAATTTACCCTGGAGCTTGAGAAGGAGGAGCTGAAGTCAGATATAACGATATCACAATTAAATAAGGGTAACTACAATGACATGAGGGTGGTGCTGCCCATAGTTGATCGGAAAGGAAACGAGCAGGGAAGAGAGTGGAACAGCGATGGCAGGCGGTTTGGGGGGTTATTAGGGAGGCACAGCAGAAATTCATCCCAAGGAGGAGGAAACGTGCGAAGGGCAGGACAAGGACAGCATAAAGACAAAAGAAAAAGCAGACAGGTTGGCAAGGATTAATGGGAAGCCAGAGGGATGGGAATAATTTTAAAGCAAGCAGAGGACAACTAAAATGAAATAAGGGGAGAGAAGATTAAATTAGAGAGAAGTAGACCTTGAAAAATAGGCCACAGGTTTAGATAAAGGATCTGGATCGGCGCAGGCTGGGAGGGCCGAAGGGCCTGTTCCTGTGCTGTAATTTTCTTTGTTCTCTATATGATTGCACGTTAGCTAGTAATATAAAAGCAGATAGGAAGATTTTCTTTCAATACATAAACGGTAAAAGAGAGTTAAAAATAGACATTGGACTATTGGAAAACGTGGCTGGAGAAGTAATAATAGGAAAGGAAGAAATAGCAGACGAACGGAATAGTGACTTTGCATCAGTCTTCACGGTGGAAGACACCGGTGGGATAGCGGAGCTCCAGGTGAACCAGGGGGCAGAGGTGAGTACAGTGTCCATTACTAAGCTAAGGTTCAGGGGAAACTGAAAGGTCTGAAGGTGGGGAAGTCACCTAGACCGCATGGACTACACTCCAGGTTCCTGAAAGAGATAGATGAGGAAATTGCGGAGGCATTGGTGATGATCGTTCACGAATCAGTGGAGGCAGGACGAGTCCCAGATTACTGGAAGGCGACGAATGTAACACCATTGTTTAAAATGGAGGGGGGCAGAAGACGGGAAATGATAGGCCGGTTAGCCTGACTTCGGTCGTCGGTAAGATTTTAGAGTCTGTTGTTAAAGATGAGATCACGAAGCACTTGGAAGTGCATGGTAAAATAGGACTGAGCCAGCATGGCTTTGTCAAATGGAAGTCGTGTCTGACAAACCGGCTTGAGTTCTTTGTCGAGAAAACAAGCAGGTTAGACAAAGGTTAACCAGGGGACGTGATTTATTTAGATTTCCAGAAGGTATTTTACAAGGTATCCCATAGGAGACTGTTAAATAAGTTAAGAGCTCATGATGTTCAGGGTCAGATCCTGGCATGATAGAGGATTGGCTGACTGGCAGAAGGCAGAGAGTGGGGATAAAGGGGTCTTTTCAGTTTGGCAACCGGTGAATAGTGGTGTGCCTCAGGGATGTGTGCTGGGACCACAACATTTAACAATATGCATTAATGATCTGGAAGAAGGTACTGAAGGCACTGTTGCTACATTTGCAGATGACACAGAGATCTGTAGAGGGACAGGTAGTATTGAGGAAGCAAGGGGGCTGAGGATGGGCGTGGACAAGCTAGGAGAGTGGGCACAGAAGTGGTAGATGGAATACAATGTGGAAATGTGCGAAGTTATGCACTTTGGAAGGAGGAATTTAGGCGCAGACTATTTTCTAAATGGGGAATAACCTGCCAACATCTATCCTATCTATTTGCTTCACAATTTTATACGTTTCTATAAGATTCCCCCCGCATCCTTCTAAAGTCCAACGAGTTCAGTCCTACTCTGCTTAACGTCTCCTCGTAATCCAACTCCTTCAGCTCTGGGATGAATCCAGTGAATTTTCTCTGCATACCCTCCAGCGCCAGTAGGCGCTGTCCTTTCTCAGTTACGGAGACCAAAACGCAACCCAATACTCCAGGTGTGGCCTCAGTAACAACTTATACAATTGCGGTATAATTACCCGAGTCTTAAACTCCATCCCTCGAGCAATGAAGGACAAAATTCCATTTGCCTTCTTTATAACCTGTTGCACCTGTAAACCAACTTTTTGCGACTCATGCACTAGCACACCCAGGTCTCTATTTACAGCAGCATGTTTTAATATTTTATAATTTAAATAATAATCCCTTTTGCTATTATCCCTCCCAAGATGGACAACGTTACATTTGTCAACATTGTGTTTCATCTGCCAGACCGCAGCCCATTCACTGAACCTATCCAAATCCCTCTGAAGACTTACAGTAACTGCACTTTTTGCTTTATCGTTCATCTTAGTGTCATCTGCAGACCTGGACACATTGCACTTGGTCCCCAACTCCACATCATCTATATAAATTGTGAACAATTGTGGGCCCAACACGGAAGCCTGAGGGACACCACTAGCTACTGATTGTCAATCAGAGAAGCACTCATTAATCCCCACTCTTTGCTTTCTATTAATTAACCAATCCTTTGTCCATGCTTCTACTTTACCTTTAATGCCATGCATCTTTATCTGATGCAGCAATCTTTTGTGTGGCACCTTGTCAAAAGCTTTCTGGAAATTTAGAGAGGCATCCATTGTCTCCCCGTTATCTACCGCACTGGTAATGCCCTTAAAACATTTCACTAAATTAGTTAGGCACGACCTGCCCTTTAGGAACCCATGCTCCGTCTGCCCAATGGGACAATTTCCATCCAGATGCTTTGCTGTTTCTTTCTTGACGACAGGTTCCAGCATCTTCCCTGCTACCGAAGTTAAGCTGATTGGCCTATAATTTACCGCTTTCTGCCTACATCCTTTTTCAAACAGTGGTGTCACGTTTACTAATTTTCAATCCTCCGGGACCACCCCAGGATCTAGTGAATTTTGGTAAATAATCACCAGTACATTTGCAATTTCCCTCGATATATACTTTAGCACTCTGGGATGCATTCCATCAGGGCCAGGAGACTTGTCTACCTTTATCCCTTTAGCTTGACCACCCATACTCCCATCGCGATAACAATCATCCCAAAGTCCTCAGCTGTCATAGCCTCATTTATATCAGTCACTGGCATGTTATTTGTGTCTTCCACTGTGAAGACCGACTCAAAACTCCTGTCCAGCTCCTCAGCCATTTAATCATCTCCCATTTTTAAACTTCCCTTCTCATCCTCCAACGGACCAATATTTACGTTAGCCACTCTATTTTTGTTTTATATATTTCTGGAAAATGTTGCTGCCTGTATTTATATTCTGAACAAGTTTACTCTCATAATCTATCTTACTCTTCTTTATATCTTTTTTACTAGCTTTCTGGTGCCCCTAAAGATTTCCCAGTCCTTTCGTCTACCACTAATCTTTGCCACTTTTTATGATTTTTCCTTCACTTAGACACCCTCCCTTAATTCCTTAGATACCCACGGTCGATTTTCCCTCTTTCCACCATCCTTCATTTTTGTTGGTATAAACCTTTGCTGAGCTCTGTGAAAAATCGCTTGGAAGGTTCCCCACTGTTCCTCAACTGTTTCATCATAAAGCCTTTGCTCCCAGTCTACCTTTGCTAGCTATTTACTCATCCCATTGTAATCTCCTTTGTTTACGCACAAAACACTAGTTTTTGATTTTTACTTCTCACCCTCCATCTGTATTTCGAATTCCACCATATTATGATCGCTATTTCCGAGAGGATCCCTAATTATTGATCGCTATTTCCGAGAGGATCCCTAACTATGAGATCATTAATCAATCCTGTCGCATTGCACAAGACCAGATCTTGGACCGCTTGTTCCCCTGTAGCTTCCATTACATACTTATATAGGAAACTATCGCTGATACATTCTATAAACTCCTCCTCAAAGCAGCCATTACCGACCTGGTTAACCCAGTCGACATGTAGATTAAAATCCCCGATGATAACTGCTGTACCATTTCTACATGCATCATTTATGTCTTTGTTTATTGACTGCCCCACCGTAATGTTACTATTTGGTGGCCGATAGACCACTCTCATCAGTGACTTTTTCGCTTCACTATTCCTGATTTCCACCCAAATAGATGCAACCATATCCTCCATAGCACCGATGTTATCCCTCACTTTTGCCCGGATGTCATCCTTAAATAACAGAGCTACACGACCTTCTTTACCACCACTCTGTCCTTCAGAATATTTTGATACCCTTGGATATTTAACTCCCAGTCGTGAGCATCCTTTAACCATGTGTCAGCAATGGCCACTGAATCATAGTCATTCACGATGATTTGCGCCATCTCATTTATTCCAAATACTACGAGCATTCAGGTAAAGTGCAATTAAGTTGGCTTTTATACCTCTGTTTTGAATCTTAACACCTTGATCACTAACCTCTTCTAAGTTATTTTTCTTCTTAACATTTTTCCTAATTTTCCTTGTCATTGAACCCATATCTTCATGTAACAACCTGCCGCGTCGTTTTCCATTTCTGCTTTTACTTCTTGTTTTTTTTCCTTTTAGTATCACTGGGCCTATTCAGTAACTCCCCTCAGTAACTGTAGCTTTGGTTAGGCCACATTTGGAATACTGCTTTCAGTTCTGGTCGCCACATTACCAGAAGGATTCAGATGCCTTAGAGTGGGGGGACCTGATTGTGGTCAACAAAATTATGAGAGGTATGGACAGGGTGGACAGCAACAAGCTTTTTCCAAGAGTGGGTGTGTCATTTACAAGTGGTCACGGTTTCAAGGTGAGAGGGGGACAGTTTAAGGGAGATGTGCGTGGGACGTTTTTTACGCAGAGGGTGGTGGATTTCTGGAACGCTTTGCCAGCAGAGGTGGTAGAGGGGAGCACAATAGCATCATTTCAGATGCATCTAGACAGATATATGAACGGGAGGGGAACAGAGGGAAGCAGATCCTTGGAAAATAGGTGACAGGTTTAGATAAAAGGTCTGGATCAGCGCAGGCTGGGACGGCCGAAGGGCCTATTCCTGTGCTGTAATTTTCTTTTTTTTCTTTGTTCATCCCCATCACCTCACCCAAACGTTTTGAATACGAAGGGAAATTTAGAATGGCTAATGCACCTAACTTGCCCATTTTTGGACTGTGGGAGGTAACCGGAGCACCTGGAGGAAACCCACGCAGACACGAGGAGAACGTGCAGACTTCACACAGACAGTAACCCAAGCCATGAATCGAACCTGGGACACTGGAACTGTGAAACAACTGTGCGAGTCACTGTGCCACCGTGCCGCCCTAGATAGGTATAGAAAGGAGGTGTTCCGAGTAGCACATGACGTACCAGCAGAAGGCTATATGGGAGTAAGGAAAACTCAAGCTAAAATATAAAAGAGTTTTATTGGCCTGGACAACAAAACGATGCAGTTACATTTTGCCGATCACGTCACACATGTCAGGTGATAGGCAAACCTCAAGCGCTAATAAAACCAGCGCCTTTCATACCCATTACAGTATTTGAGGAACCTTTTAGAAGAGTCCTAATTGATTGTGTAGGACCGATTTCGAAAACGAAAAGTGGGAATCAATATCTTTTGACTGTAATGGATGTGTCTACTCGGTATCCAGAGCCCATTCCAGTACGCAATATTGCAGCTAAAACGATTGTGGAGGAGTTACTTAAATTCTTTACTAGATATGGACTACCCACCGAAATACAATCAGATCAAGGATCAAATTTTACCTCAAGGTTATTCAAGGAAGTTATGGTTAATTTAGGAATAAAAGAACTTAAATAAACTGCCTCCCACCCAGAATCGCAGGAAGTGTTAGGACGCTGGCATCAGACGTTAAAGGCCAACTTTATCCAGTAAAGGATTCCGGTAAAGGATTTCCATTTGTACTGTTTGCAATTAGGGATGCACCAAATGAGTCAACCAAATTCAGTATTTTTGAACAATTATTTGGCTGTGAGGTAAGAGGACTATTTAAATCGATAACGGAGAAATTGGTGAGTGAGCAGTCTGTAATTACATTTTTGGATGACGTGTCAAAATTTAGGGAATTATTAAATAGAGCAGTTGAATTGGCTGGGCAACATTTTAAAGTTCCACAGCATGTGAACCTGGCCGGCAGGCTAGCACAAGTGGTTAGCACTGTGGCTTTACAGCGCCAGGATACCAGGTTTTAATCCCCGCTGGGTCAATGTCTGTGCGGAGTCTGCACGTTCTCCCCGTGTATGCCTGGGTTTCCTGCGGGTGCTTCGGTTTCCTCCCACAGTCATAAGACGTGCAGGTTAGGTGGATTGGCCATCATAAATTTCCCTTTGTGACCAAAAAGGTTAGGAGGGGTTATTGGGTTGCGGGGATAAGGGGGAAGTGAGGGCTTAAGTGAATCGGTACAGACTCGATTGGCCGAATGGCCTCCTTCTACACTGTGTGTTCTATGTCAATGCGATGAAACATGTAGCGGACAAGAAAGCAGAAGTTTGTAGTTTTGCCAGTGGAGATAACTTTTAGTATTGTTACCAGTGGTAGTTGAGCGTTTTAACGCAAGGTTTTGTGCACCTTATCAGATTGAAAGGAATTTCGGTGATGTGAAATTAAGTGGCAAGACTGCCAGATAGAAGGAAAACTCACCATTGTATCGTGTGAATATGCTTAGAAGGTACTTTGGATGGGAAGGAGAGCAAAAATAGAAGGGTTAATTGTTGTGTTACCTTCCAGTGGAAAAACTTTCAGACCGGAAAGAGTTATTCATAACACATAAGGAAGTTTCTGGAGATAAGTGGGAAGTACTAAAATGGCAAAATCTAGGCATTGCTGATCCAATTAAACAATATTCATGTAGGCCTAACCCTTTAAAATTGACACAGGTTTAAAAATAAAATAAAGTATGCTTAAAATGGCATAATTGAAGTGTGTTTCTACCAATGGAGCTCACCCATAGTGATTGTACCGAAACCGGACGGTACCCAACGATTGTGTGTGTACAATATCAATGTTAATACAGTTATAAGAACAGACTCTTATCCTATCCCACCCTTGAAGGATTGCATTGAGAAGGTGGGACAATAAGCTTTCATCTCCCAACTAGATTTACTTGAAGCTTACTAGCAGGTACCTTTTTCCGAAAGGGCGAAGGAGATTTTAGCGTTTGTGACTCCAGATGGTGTATACCATTTCAAATTATGCCACTTGGCATGAAAAATGCCCCAGCCACATTTAAACGGTTAGCTAACAAAGTCGTTTCCGGATTACCCAATTGTGCTGTATACATCAAGAATCTGGTAATTTTCAGTCAGACATGGAAAAAACATTTGAATCGTCTGATAGAGCTACACCATCGGCTTCAGGCGGCGGGTTTGGTGGTAAACCTAGCCAAAAGTGAATTTAGAAAAGTCTAAGTCACGTTTCTTGGCCATAAGGCCATGAGACCATAAGACCATAAGACATAGAAGCAGAATTAGGCCACTCGGCTCATCGAGTCTGCTCCGCCATTCAAACATGGCGGGTATTTTCTCGTCCCCATTCTCCTGCCTTCTCCCGATAACCCCTGATCCCCGCATTAATCAATAACCTATCTATCTCTGTCTTAAAGGGCAGCACGGTAGCATGGTGGTTAGCATAAATGCATCACAGCTCCAGGGTCCCAGGTTCGATTCCCGGCTGGGTCACTGTCTGTGCGGAGTCTGCACGTCCTCCCCGTGTGTGCGTGGGTTTCCTCCGGGTGCTCCGGTTTCCTCCCACAGTCCAAAGATGTGCGGGTTAGGTGGATTGGCCATGCTAAATTGCCCGTAGTGTCCTTAAAAAGTAAGGTTAGGGGGGGGGGTTGTTGGGTTACGGGTATAGGGTGGATACGTGGGTTTGAGTAGGGTGATCATTGCTCGGCACAACATCGAGGGCCGAAGGTCCTGTTCTGTTCTGTACTGTTCTAATTCTAATTCTAAAGACACTCAATTAATTGGCCTCCACAGCCGTCTGCGGCAAAGAGTTCCACAGATGCACCACCATCTTGCTGAAGAATTTCCTCCTCATCTCTGTATGAAAGTATAGTCCATTTAGTCTGAGATGATGTCCTCTGGTTCTAGTTTATCCTACGAGTGGGAACATCTTCTCCTCGTCCACCCTATCCAGTCCCCGCAGTACAGTATGTTTCAATAAGATCCCCCCTTATCCTTCTAAACCCCAACGAGTACAGACCCAGAGTCCTCATCCGTTCTTCATACGGCTAGTTCTTCATTGCAAGGATCATTCTTGTGAACCTCCGCTGGACCATTTCCAAGGCCAGCACATGCTTCCTTAGATATGCGGGTCAAAACTGTTGATAATACTCGAGATGGTGTCTGACCAGAGCCTTATACAGCCAAAGAAGTACATCACTGGTCTTTTATTCTCGCCCTCTTGACATGAATTCTGACATTGCATTGCATTCTTAACTGCCGACTGAAACTGCACGTAAACCTAAAGAGAATCGTGAACAAGGACTCCCAAGTCCCTATGTGCTTCGGATTTCCTTAGCATTTCCCCATTTAGAAAATAGTCTGTGCCTGAATCCCTCCTTCCAAAGTGCAAACCACACACCTTTCCACATTGTATTTCATTTGCCACTTCACTGCCCTCTCTCCTGACTTGTCCAAATCCTGCTGCAGCCCCCTCGCTTCCTCAATACTATGTGTCCCACTACAGATCTTTCTATCATCTGAAAACTTACCAGCAGTGCCGTCAGTTTCTTCTTCCAGATCATTAATGTATATTGTAAAAAGTTGTGGTCCCAGCACAGACCCCTGAGACTCACCACTCGTCACTGGTTGCCATCCTGAAAATGAACCCTTTATCCCCTCTATCTGCCCTCTGGCAGTCAGCCAGTCATTTATACAATTCGACTTGGACAAATGGTCCCAGAGGATGTGAAAACAAATGTTGTTGGGGAGTTTACAATAATCTCGACACAAAAGGAAATAATGCGATTTCTTGGCAAAAATGGATTTTAGCGGAATTTGATGCGAGTACTGTGGGCGAAGTTTTGTGTTCTTGCAAGAAGATGTGAAAAGGAATAGGGCGGCCTATTGGATATTTTTCCAAGAAATTGAATGATCACTAGCAATTCTTCTGAAACAATTATGTTTATTGATCATAATCCATTGACGATTTTGGAGCGATTCAGAAAAAACAATGCCCCACTTTTTCGATGGAGTTTATTGTTACAGCCATTTCATTTGTGAGTTATACATGTGGCACGACGTGAAAATGTGATAGTTGAGGCTCTATCACGAGTACGATGAAGAGACGCAGGTTCGATGGTGGAAGGAGAACTAATATGGACTATTATTACCAATATTTTCCAGTTATGTTTTGGTTTTAGGAATGTATATTTATTCTTATGAAGTCAAAAGGTGAAAAATGAAACCATCTTTGGAGTTTATGGTTTATTCTTTTTTTCTTGAGGGTGGGTGTCATTTGAGTCTCCCTTAAATATATGTTTTTGTCTTTCCACATGCCTTCAGTTATGTCATTGTGTGGATGGAGTTGGGCTGTGGATCTGAAATTTACGTTCGCTTTGAGTTTGAACTTGTCTTGTTCTGCATAGGTTGAAAAAAGGTTTTTCTCTATCCGCAGATGAAATGCTGTTTCCAGACTGCTGGATAACGGAACACTAATAACAGCTTTCTGGAAGAAATTCAAACCTTCTGTTTTGGAAAAGAAACAAGAGCATCCATAGCACGGCTTGCGTGCTGTATGCTTGGCCACACCTTTGAAAAGGTGTTTCTGGTTTATGGGATCGTGTTATTAAATTGGACCAATTGGGCATCACCGTAGCATTGTGGATAGCACAATTGCTTCACTGCTCCAGGGTCCCAGGTTCGATTCCCGGCTTGGGTCACTGTCTGTGCGGAGTCTGCACATCCTTCCCATGTAGGCGTGGCTTTCCGCCGGGTGCTCCGGTTTCCTCCCACAGTGTCCAAAATTCTATTATTAACCTAGGATAAAAGTTCGGCACAACATCGTGGGCCGAAGGGCCTGTTCTTTGCTGTATTTCTCTCTCGCTCTCTCTCTTTCACACTTCGGTTCTTTTTCCTGATTTCACCCTGAATTTTCGTAATGATCACCAAATCTTTAGTGCCCGCTAGTGGTCATTCATCACCCAATTTATTCCTTGAAGTTGTTGACATTTTTCTAAAATCTCTCGCTTTATCTGGATAAGTATCACATAATATTTGCAATGAACTGTTTGGATCACTCGTGTTATCCAAGCAATTCCCCATAATCTCGAACAAGTCCTCAAGTCTGCGTTGTTCGCCACTGCAGTCCAAGGATACAATTTTAGCTAAATCAATTATTATTTCCAAAACAGACGCGGAACTGAACTATCTTCCGATATTTCCTAAGTCCCGTAATCAACCCTTAACTGAACTATCACTTTGATATCCCATCAGTTTTCGTCAACCCTCGGTACCTACATGGACTTAATTTCTAATCCCCAGACTGACCTTTTGTTTCTCTGAGACGATCTTTCCGTACCAACTGCGAGTGATCAGACTAATCAGACCATGAGAAAGAGGAAAATCAACGTGGTCATTTCCCAGCTACTCATATTGTGAGCCCATTTCAGTGTTCCTTGTCCAACATCAGTCTAATTCTGATTTCGCAGTAGGCCAGTGATCGTCTGGAGAAGTCCCTGGTTTTCGGAACCAAATGACAAATTAAGTTCTTTACCCGAGTCTGGTCTCAATAAAACTCGAGAGGGATCTGTAGGTATGGAATTATGTATTTTTAAACAACTTGCAAGCTTGATCCGCTCTATATAGACTCAGGACACATACAGTCTCCTGAAACATCCAGAGCCGAGTGAGACCGACACAAAGAGATCTTCTGTACATATCATTCAAATGGCATAACGTTTCACATACAAGATTCCCATAGGTTATCCTATGCACATCCTGACCTGGTCAGATATCCTGATTGGCTTACTTCGCATTTCTCAACCCTGGGCCTCTTGTTACCCAGCATTCGTTTCACCATCCTCTGCACGAGGCTCCCCTCCTCCCTTCCTGGCCATGCTTCGATCAATTCCTTTGTTCATTACCATGCTTTGCTGAATTTCTTTGTTCATTACCTGCTAACACTACCATCAGGCCGGCTCTATCCTCGACATTATTCTAACTAATTATCCCATTTTGCATCCAGCACTATCCTCTACATTATTCTAACTAATTATCCCATTTTATTTCACATTCGCTTGTTCGGTTCCTCAAGGTGAGGTGGTTAGATGCAGACATAACTGACTCATCACAGAAGGCAAAGGACAGCAGTAGAAGAATGTTTTTCTGAATGAAAGGATGTAACTAGTGGTGTTCCACAGGGTTCTGTGCTGGGGCCTGTGTTATTTGTAGTATACATAAACTATTTGCAGGAAAATGTAGGTCAGCTGGTCAGATTAGTAAGTTCGCAGATGACATGAGTAAGGCTTTTGACAAGGTCAAGACTCATGCAAGACTGGTAAAAAAGGTGAAGTCACAAGGGTTCACGGGTGTGCTTACAAGATATATACAGATCTGGGTAGGTCACAGAAGGCAGAATGCAGCAATGTAAGGGTGGTTTTCTGATTGGAGGACTGTGGCTTGGGGTGTTCCGCAGAGTTCAGTGCTGGGACCTTTGCTGTTCAGAGTATACATAAATGATTTGAAGGACATGCAAATGTAAGTAACTGTGATTAGTAAGTTTGCGGTCGACACACAGGTTGGTGGAATTGCGGCTATCGATGAGGACTGTCAGAGGATACAGCAGGATTTAGATCATTTGAGGAATTGGGCGGAGACATGGCAGATGGAGTTTAATCTAGACAAATGCGAGGGAATGTGTTTTGGAAGGTCTAATAAAGGTGGGAGATATGCAGTTAATGGTAGAATCCTCAAGAGTATTGACAGCCACGGTGGCACAGTGGTTAGCATTCCGACTTCACAGCGCCGAAGTCCCAGATTCCATCCCGGCTCAGGGTCACTGTCCATGTGGAGTTTGCACATTCTCTCCATTTTTGCGTGGGTTTCTCCCACACAACCCAAACATGTTCAAGCTACGTGTACTGGCGACGCTAAATGGCCGCTTAATTGGCAAAAATGAATTGGGTACTCTAAATTTTAAAAGAAAAAAAGAACATTGACAGTCATAGAGATCTAGATGTACAGGTCCACAGGTCACTGAATGGTGCAACATCGGTGGAGAAGATAGTCGAAAAAAGCATACCGCATGCTTGCCTTCATTGGCCGGGGCATCGAGTATCATAATTGGCAAGTGATGTTGGAGCTGTACAGAATCTTAGTGAGGCTACACTTGGAGTATAGTTCCGTTCGCCACACTACCAGAACGAAGTGGAGGCTTTGCAGGGGTGGAGAAGAGATTTACCAGGATGTTACCTGGTATGGAGGGCATTAGATACCAGGAGAGGCAGAATAAGAATGGTGTGTTCACACTGGAACGAAGGAGGTTGAAGGACTACCTCATAGAGCTCTTCAAAATTCTGAGAGGCACGGACAGAGTGGATAGTCAGAGACTTTTTCCCAGGGTAGAGGGGCCCAGTACTAGGGGCAGAGGATTAAGTTGCGACGTGCAAGGTTAAAGGCGATGTACGAGGGAGGTTTTTTACACAGAGGGTAGTGGTTGCCTGGAACTAGTTGCCGGAGGAGGTTGTGGAAGCAGGGACGATAGTGACGTTTAATGGGTATCTTGACAAATACATGAATAGGATGTGAATAGAGGGATACGGACCCCGGAATTGCAGAAGATTTTAGTTTGGACGAACTGTGCGGTCGGTGCAGGCTTGGAGGGCAGAAGGGCCTCTTCCTGCGCTGCACTTTTCTTTGCTCTTTGTTCTTTATTATGACACCAAGTTTGGTGGAGTGACAGATTGTCAGAAGATAGAGCAAGACATAGATTGGTTGGAGGCTTCGGCAGAGAAATGACTAATGGCGTTTAATCCGCACAAATGTGAACTAATGCATTTTGGTAGGTTTGCCGTAGAGGGGAAATATACTACAAAAAGCAAAGCTTATGGGAAGATATAAAGTCAAAGAGATCTTTGAAAGTGGCAGTACAAGTGGGAAATTTAGTCAAGAAAGCAGATGGAATGCTTGCCTTCATTGGACGGGCATCGAATATAAAATTGAGAAATTAAGCTTCAGTTGTACACAATCTTGCTAAGGCCATATATCACACATAATTCTGGTCGTCACACTACCAGAAGGATGTGGAAGTTTGGGAGAGTGTATAGAAGCGGTTTACCAGGATATTGCCTTGTCTGGAGGATGTTAGACTTGTGGAGAGGCTGAATACTTTCAGACTGTTTTCAATAGAACAACGCGGGTCGAGGGGTGACCTGGTAGAGGACTAGTAGATTATGAGGGGCATGGATAGAGTGACTGGACAGGCACTTATTCCTAGGGTGGAGAGGGTCAGTCCCTGGGGGGGGGGGGGGGGGGGGGGGGGGCAGAGGCTGAAGCGCCATGGGGCAAAGTTCAGAGGCGATGTGGGAAGCAGGTTTTTTACACAGAGGGTGGTGAGTGCCTGGAACGCGTTGCTAGGGGAGGTTGAGAAAGCAGTTACATTAACGGCGTTCAAAAGGCATATTGACAATCACATGCATAGGTATAGAGGGACACGTATCTAAGAAATGCTGAGGATGATATGCAAAGTTTGGTATCGTGACCAGTACAGGCTTGCAGGGCCGAAAGGCATGTTCCTGTGCTCTAGTGATCACTATTCTTTGACTCTTCACGCACTATTATCTGATTCTGGACGTTCAACTGTTGGAGCAAGATGGCGAGAGGTGAAAATAAGTATTACCAACTGTAATCCAGCTGGATCTCTCAGGCACCATTCATATTCCGTACATTGACGGCAAGGAAACAGGTCAATTGGGCATTCTGAATTCACCCTCTGTGTACACGAACAGGTGCCAGAATGTGGCTACTTGGGGCTTTTCGCAGTAACTTCATTACAGCTGTGACCTAGTTGGGTCAATAAAGATTATTATCATTTTTCTGCCAGCCCCATAGTTGACACAAAACAGTTTAAATTAGACTGTGGCGGTGTGTTATGGGCAAGGGTTTAGAAAACTCCAAAGTATATCATGGAGTTCACCTGAACTAGAACTGTTTATTTATTTTGATTACGATGAGCACCAGGGCTTGCCTTTCAGGTGTTCTTCCACAAAGGCCTGAAGCACTTTTAACCAAAAATAAACTTTATTCTACGAATTTAGTTAACATTTTTATAAACACACAGAGGAAGCATTTTAATCAACTACCAGCATACACACCCCACACAGCTACAGTAATCTACTTATCACTCTTAATAAATCCCCCCTTTTTTTGCATAGATTTTACAGTACAGAAGGAGGCCACTCGGCCCATCGAGTCTGCACCGGCTCTTGGAAAGAGCACCCTACCCGAGGTCAACACATCCACCCTATCCCCATAACCCAACACTAAGGGCAATTTTGGACACTAAGGGCAATTTATCATGGCCAATCCACCTAACCTGCACATCTTTGGACTGTGGGAGGAAACCAGAGCATTACTATCCACAATGCTACCGTGCTGCCCTAATCCATGTACCTATCCAATAGCCGCTTGAAGGTCCCTAATGTTTCCGACTCAACGACTTCAACAGGCAGTGCATTCCATGCCCCCACTACTCTCTGGGTAAAGAACCTACCTCTGACATCCCCCCGATATCTTCCACCATTTATCTTACATTTATGTCTCCTTGTAATGGTGTGTTCCACCCGGGGAAAAAGGCTCTGACTGTCTACTCTATCTATTCCCCTAATCATCTTATAAACCTCTATCAAGTCGCCCCTCATCCTTCTCCGTTCTAATGAGAAAATGCCTAGCACCCTCAACCTTTCCTCGTAAGACCTACTCTCCATTCCAGGCAATATCCTGGTAAATCTCCTTTGCACCGTTTCCAAAGCTTCCACATCCTTCCTAAAATAGGTGACCAAAACTGCACACAGTATTCCAAATGTGGCCTGACCAATGTTTTGTACAGCTGCATCATCACCTCACGACTCTTAAATTCAATGCCTCTGCTAATGAACGCTAGCACACCATAGGCCTTCTTCACAGCTCTATTCATTTGAGTGGCAACTTTCAAAGATCTATGAACATGGACCCCAAGATCTCTCTGCTCCTTCACATTGCCAAGAATCCTACCGTTAACCCTGTATTCCGAATTCATATTTGTCCTTCCAAAATGGACAACCTCACACTTGTCAGGGTTAAACTCCATCTGCCACTTCCCAGCCCAGCTCTGCATCCTATCTACGTCTCTTTGAAGCCGACAACAGCCCTCCTCACCAACCACGACTCCACCAATCTTCGTATCATCGGCAAATCTACTGACCCAACCTTCAACTCCCTCATCCAAGTCGTTAATGAAAATCACAAACATCAGAGGACCCAGAACTGATCCCTGTGGTATGCCACTGGTAACTGGGCTCCAGGCTGAATATTTGCCAGCCACCACCACTCTCTGTCTTCTATCCGTTAGCCAGTTCGTTATCCAACTGCCCAAATTCCCTACTATCCCATGCCTCCTTACTTTCTGCAAAAGCCTCCCATGGGGAACCTTATCAAATGCCTTAGTAAAATCCATGTTCACCACATCGACCAGCCTCCCCGAATAGGCGCCGGAATGTGGCGACTAGGGGCTTTCCACAGTAACTTCATTGAAGCCTATTCGTGACAATAAGCGATTTTCATTTTCATTTTTCATTTCATCGACTGCTTTACCTGCATCCACATGCTTGGTTACCTCCTCGAAGAAGTCAATAAGACTTCTAAGGCAAGACCTATCCCTCACAAATCCGTGCTGACTATCCCTAATCAAGCAGTGTATTTCCAGATGCTCAGAAATAATATCCCTCAGTACCCTTTGCATTACTTTGCCTACCACCGAAGTAAGACTAACTGGCCTGTAATTCCCAGGGTTATCCCGATTCCCTTTTTTGAACAGAGGCACGACATTCGCCACTCTCCAATCCTCTGGTACCACCCCCGTTGACAGCGAGGATGAAAAGATCATTACCAAAGACTCTGCAATTTCATTTCTTGCCTCCCATAGAAACCTCGGATATATCCCGTCAGGCCCGGGGGACATGTCTATCCTCAAGTTTTTCAAAATGCCCAACACATCTTACTTCCTAACAAGTATCACCTCGAGCTTACCAGTCTGTTTCTCACTGTCCTCTCCAACAATATGGCCCCTCTCGTTTGTAAATACTGAAGAAAAATGCTTGTTCAATACCTCTCCTATCTCTTCAGACTCAATACACAACTTCCCGCTACTGTCCTTGATCGCACCTACCTTCGTTCTAGTCACTCCCATATTTCTCACATATGTGTAAAAGGCCTTGGGGGTTTCCTTGATCCTACCCGCCAAAGATTTTTCATGTCCTCTCTTAGCTCTCCTAATCCATTTCTTCAGTTCCCTCCTGGCTATCTTGTATCCCTCCAGCGCCCTGCCTGAACCTTGTTTCCTCAGCATTACATAAGTCTCCTTCTTCCTCTTAACAAGTCATTCAACCTCTCTTGTCAACCATGGTTCCCTCACTCTTCCCTGCCTGACAGGGACATACATATCAAAAGCACGCAGTACCTGTTCCTTGAACAAGTTCACATTTCACTTGTGTCCTTCCCTGATAGCCTATGTTCCCAACTTATGAACTTCAGTTCTTGTCTGACAGCATTGTATTTACCCTTCCCCCAATTGTAAACCTTGCCCTGTTGCACACACCTATCCCTCTCCTTTACAAAAGTGAAAGTCACAGAATTGTGGTCACTCCCTCCAAAATGCTCCCCCACTAACAAATCTATCACCTGCCCTGGTCCATTGGGGAATGATCCCGGCCAGGTGGTTGATGTTTCAGTCGGTGATTACTTTGGGAATAGCGATCACAATACCGTAACTTTTGGAATACTTATGGACAAGTACAAAAGGGGTCCGAAAGGAAGAGTACTAAATTGGGGAAAGGCAGAGTATTACAAAATTCGGCAGGAGCTAGGGAATGTGGATTGAAAGAAGCTGTTTAAGGGTAAATCCACATTTGAAATGTGCAAGTCTTTTAAGGAAAGGTTGATTAGAGTGCAGGACAGACAAGTTCCTGTGAAAATGAAAGATAGAAATGGCAAGATTAGGTAACCATGGATGACGGGTGAAATTGTGAGACTAGCTAAGATGAAAAATAAAGCATACATCGGATCGAGGCAACTCAAAACTGATGAAGCATTGGAGGAATATCGGGAAAGTCGGACGAATCTCAAACGCGCAATAAAGAGGGCTAAAAGGGGTCATGAAATATCTTTGGCTAACAGGGTTCAGGAAATTCCCCAAAGCATTTTATTCGTATGTAAGGAGAAAGAGGGTAACTAGATAAAGGGTTGGCTCACTTAATGACAAAAGAGGGAATTTATGCGTGGACTCAAAGGAAATCGGTGAGATTCTTAATGAGTACTTTGCATCGGTATTCACAAAGGAGAGGGACAAGATGGATGTTGAGGCTCGGATGGATGTTTAAATACTCTCGGTCAAGTTGTCATACGGAAGGGGGAAGTTTTGGGTATTCTGAAAGACATTAAGGTGGACAAGTCCCCAGGACCGGATGGGATCTATCCCAGGTTCCTGAGGGAAGCGAGGGTCGAAATAGCTGGAGTCATAACAGATATCTTTGCAGCATCCTTGAGCATGGGTTAGGTCCCAGAGGACTGGAGAATTGCTAATGTTGTCCCTTTGTTTAAGAAGGGTAGCAGGGATAATCCAGGGAATTATAGACCTGTGAGCTTGACGTCAGTGGTAGGCAAACTGTTGGATAAGATACTGAGGGATAGGATCTATTCACATCTGGAAGAAAATAGACTTATCAGTGATAGGCAGCATGGTTTTGTTCAGGAAAGGTCATGTCTTACAAACCTAATAGAATTCTTTGAGGAAGCGACAAAGTTAATTGATGAGGGAAGGGCTGTAGATGTCGTATACATGGACTTTAGTAAGGCGTTTGATAAGTTTTCCCATGGCAGGTTGATGGAAAAAGTGAAGTCGTATGGTGTTCAGGGTGTACTAGCTAGATGGATAAAGAACTGACTGGGCAACAGGAGACAGAGAGTAGTGGTGGAAGGGAGTGTCTCAAAATGGAGAAGGGTGACTAGTGGTGTTCCACAGGGATCCGTGCTCGGACCACTGTTGTTTGTGATCTACATAAATGACCTGGAGTAAGGTATAGGTGGTCTGATTAGCAAGTTTGCAGATGATACTAAGATTCGTGGAGTTGCAGATAGCGAGGAGGACTGTATACAACAAAATGTAGATAGATTGGAGAGTCGGGCAGAGAAATGGCAGATGGAGTTCAATCGAGGCAAATGCGAGGTGATGCATTTTGGAAGATCAAATTCAAGAGCGGACTTTATGGTGAATAGAAGGGTCTTGGGGAAAATTGATGTGCAGGGAGATCTGGGAGTTCAGGTCCATTGTACCCTGAAGGTGGGAACGCAGGTTGATAGAGTGGTCAAGAAGGCATACAGCATGCTTGCCTTCATCGTACAGGGTATTCAGTACAAGAGTTGGCAGGTCATGTTACAAGTGTAAAGGACTTTGGTTCAGCCACATTTGGAATACTGCGTGCAGTATTGGTCGCCACATTACCAGAAGGATGTGGATGCCTTGGAGAGGGTGCAGAGGAGGTTCACCAGGATGTTGCCTGGTATGGAGGGTGCTAGCTATAAAGAAAGGTTGAGTAGATTCGGATTGTTTTCGTTGGAAAGACGGAGGTTGAGGGGGGACCTGATTGAGGTCTACAAAATTCTGAGAGGTATGGACAGGTTGGATAGCAACAAGCTTTTCCCAAGAGGGTTACAGTTACAAGGGGTCACGATTTCAAGGTGAGAGGGGGAAAGTTTAAGGGAGATGTGCATGGAATGTTTTTTTACGCAGATGGTGGTGGGTGCCTGGATCGCTTTCCCAGCGGAGGTGGTAGAGGCGGGCACGATAGCATCATTTCAGAGGCATCAAGACAGGTATATGAATGGGCAGGAACAGAGGGAAGTAGACCTTGGAAAATAGGAGACAGGTTTAGATAAAGGATGTGGATCGGCGCAGGCTGGGAGGGCCGAAGGGCCTGTTCCTGTGCTGTAATTTTCTTTGTTCTGTTACCAAGTACCAAATCCAATATGGCCTCCCCTCTGGTGGGACAACCTACATACTGTGTTAGAAAAGCTTCCTGGACACACTGCACAAACACCACCCCATCCAAACTATTTGATCTAAAGAGTTTCCACTCAATGTTTGGGAAGTTAAACTCACCCATGGCTACTATCCTGTGACTTCTGCACCTTTCCAAAATCTGTTTCCCAATCTGTTCCTCCAGATGATTGCTGCTCTTGGGGGGCCTATAGAAAACTCCCAACAATGCGACTGCTCCTTTCCTATTTCTGACTTCAACCCATATTACCTCAGTAGGCAGATCCCCCTCGAACTGCCTTTCTGCAGCTGTTATACTATCTCTAATTAACAATGCCACCCCCCCCCCACACCTCCTTTACCATCCTCCCTAATCTTGTTGAAACATCTATAGCCAGGGACCTCCAACAACCATTTCTGCCCCTCTTCTCTCCAAGTTTATGTGCTTGCCACCACATCGTAGTCCCAAGTACCGATCAATGACTTAAGTTCACCCACGTTATTCCTGATGCTTCTTGCATTGAAGTATACACACTTCAACCCATCTCCTTGCCTGCAAGTACTCTCCTTTGTCAGTGTTATCTTTCCCACTGCATCACTACGTGCTTTGGCGTCCTGAATATCGGCTTCCTTAGTTGCTGGACTACAAATCCGGTGTCCATTCCCCTGCAAAATTAGTTTAAACCCTCCCGAAGACTACTAGAAAACCTCCCCCCCCCCCCCCAGGATATTGGTGCCCCTCCGGTTCAGATGCAACCCGTCCTGCTTGTACAAGTCCCACCTTCCCCAGAATGCACGATAATTTTCCAAATACCTGAAGCCCTCCCTCCTGCACCATTCCTGCAGCCACGTGTTCAACTGCACTACCTCCCTATTCCTAGCCTCGCTATCACGTGGCACAGGCAACAAACCAGAGATGACAGCTCTGTCTGTCCTGGCCTTTAACTTCCAGCCTAACTCCCTAAACCTGTTTATTACCTCCACACCACTTGTCCTACCGAGGTCCTACCAATGTGCACCACGACGTCTGGCTGCTCACCCTTCCCCTTCATGATCCTGAAGGCACGAGCCGAGACATCCCTGGCCCTGACACCCGGGAGGCACCATACCTTTCGGGAGTCTCGCTCGCGACCACAGAATCGCCTTTCTATTCCCCTAACCATTACATTTCCTATTACTATTGCTTTTCTATGCTCCCCCTTCCCTTCTGAGCCCAAGAGCCAGACTCAGTGCCAGAGACCTGGCCGCTAGAGCCTTACCCCGGTAGGTCATGCCCCCCAACAGCATCCAAAACGGTATACTTGTTTTGAAGGGGAACGGCCACGAGGGATCCCAGCACTGTCTGCCTGTTAGTTTTATTTCCCCTGACTGTAACCCAGCTACTATTGTCCAGTACCTTGGGTTTGGCTACCTCCCTGTAACTCTTCTCGATGACCCCCTCTGCCTCCCGGATGATCCGAAGTTCATCCAGCTCCAGCTCCAGTTCTCTAACACGGTCTCCGAGGAGCTGGAGTTGGGTGCACTTCCCGCAAGTGTAGTCAGTGAGCTTACCAGTGGTATCCCTCACCACCCACATCCTACAGGAGGAGCATGCAACTGTCCTAGCCTCCATCCCCTCTCACTTTACAGAATTAGCTGTCTCGTAGACCAACTGGACCTCCGCACTCCGACTCTGCTTCCAGTCAGCTGTACTCTAAACTCCTGGCTCCCTTCACGCTCTTTGATAAATATAGGAAATGAAATGTAAGGAGCACCTTACTCCCTCCTCACCTAACTCCCTCAGTCACCAAACTCTCACTGTAGCATTCAAATGCAACAAGCTCAGCACTCCAGTGCAAACTAAGTCTGCACTATAATTAGCTCAGATTTGTACTGTGGCCTCTGAAAACTGGCCTAATCCAATTAACTAATTAACAACCCCAGCTGCAAGTACATACAAATAGAACCTTGTTTAAAGCTGATTCAGAATTCACCTTCTTCCAGACCAAACAGCAACTTTTAATTTAATTAACTAAATAAAACAAATACTAGACTTTAAATACAAATGAACCCTTCTTCTCCCTCAGCCACCAAACTCTCACTGTAGCACTCAAATGCAACAAGCTCAGCACTCCAGTGCAAACTAAGTCTGCACTATAATTAGCTCAAATTTATACTGTGACTCTAGCCTCTGAAAACTGGCCTAATCCAATTAACTAATTAACAAGCTCCAGCTGCAAGTACATACAAATAGAACCTTGTTTAAAGCTGATTCAAAATTCACTTTCTTCCAGACCAAACAGCAACTTTTAAGTTAATTAACTAAATAAAAAAAATACTAGACTTTAAATACAAATGAACCCTTCTTCTCCCTCAGTCACCAAACTCTCACTGCAGCACTCAAATGCAACAAGCTCAGCACTCCAGTGCAAACTAAGTCTGCACTATAATTAGCTCACATTTATACTGTGACTCCAGCCTCTGAAAACTGGCCTAATCCAATTAACTAATTAACAAGCTCCAGCTGCAAGTACATACAAATAGAACCTTGTTTAAAGCTGATTCAAAATTCACCTTCTTCCAGACCAAACTGCAACTTTTAAGTTAATTAACTAAATGAAAGAAATACTATACTTTAAATACAAATGAACCCTTATACTCCCTCAGTCACCAAACTCTCACTGTAGCACTCAAAGGCAACAAGCTCAGCACTCCAGTGCAAAGCCAAAGAGTTAATTGGATTATGGAGACAATATTGTCAAGAGGAGAGGGATAAGATCATGTTATCAAGTTGGCAATAAAATGCCCTGAAAATGGGGTTTCCAATTAGCGAAGGGGGGAACTAGATCACTCTGGAGATTCTGAAAAAGGAGTGTGCATTCAAAAAGCGAGCAAAAAAAGAGAGGGAGAATACTAATAGGGCAGACTCGAGCAAAACAAAATGGGCTACGTAGTTTAATGGCTGGCCTTGCATTGACAGAAGTAGACGATGACTTTAAAAAATTGGATTATGTCTGGTAGAGTCCCGACGGCACCAGCGGCATTGCCTGCACTAATTCCAGAACCACCAGGGTATCATAATTTATATCCAGTCACTGCTTCCCAGATTCAAATCATGCCAGCCTCTCCAGCCCCTTTAAAATCAGTCTCCCAGGCTGCGGAAGTTACACTGCCCCCTATGGTCGATCACATGATAGCTCCGCAGGCATTCATATCAGCCTCCCCAGTCCATTCATTTGATAGTTTGGGTCCTATTTCTTCACCTTCACCGCCTGTGAAAGAAGGGGAGCTCCATTCCACAAGCCCGCGTAGCTCTAGGACCCGATCTAGAACAAGGGGAAAGGGGCCTGATCCTATCCAGAAACAATTACGCTTACGAACTAGATCCCTTAAGGCCAATATGATAGGACATAAAAGTCTGAGAACACGGCGTGAGGACGGGAATGGTTCTGACGAGCCGGACCCTCCCCATCGGAAGAGAAGGACGTCGAACCCTTTGAAGCGCCAGAGGAATCCGCTAAAGAACCCCCTAGTGGGATTCTGAAACAGTTGCAGATTAGGAAAATACCCAACCCTGATGTTGCTCCAGCAGAAGCCCACCCCACACTAGACGTTTAATTCCCATGGAGACCCAGTGAGATGATGTTTATTCTGGCTGCAATCCCAGACATGAAGAATTCTCCTGCTGCTTTCGTGGACTATCTGAGAACTACCATCTCAGTTTATCAAGCTGATTCGTGGAACCTCTGGGCCCTAGTCCAGCAGGTTTTAACCCCAGCAGAGTACCGCAGTCACCTCAACCACTTGAATTATGCTAGCCACGCCGCACTTCAGCAAGTCCATGCCTTGGACGATGATAGACGGGCACAAATCCGGGATGCGCTGAATGCCACATTTCAAAAGCCCTTAAACATCACTGCTATCTTAGACCTCAAACCTAAAAAAACTGAGGAGCCAGAGAACTTTCTGAAATGTTTTAATGAAATCTACCGTGGGCAGTCAGGCGACTTGCTCTACCAAAATGGTCAGAATTCCCCTCATTGTCGTGCTATGTTAATGCATTGCCAACCACCTTCGGTAGCTATTGCCGTGAAATGTAATAAGAACATAAGAACATAAGAACTAGGAGCAGGAGTAGGGCAACTGGCCCGCCGAGCCTGCTCCGCCATTCAATGAGATCATGGCTGATCTTTTGTGGACTCAGCTCCACTTTCCGGCCCGAGCACCATAACCCTTAATCCCTTTATTCTTCAAAAAAAACTATCTATCTGTACCTTAAAAACATTTAATGAAGGAGCCTGAACTGCTTCAGTGGGCAAGAAATTCCACAGATTCACAACACTTTGGGTGAAGAAGTTCCTCCTAAACTCAGTCCTAAATCTACTTCCCCGTATTTTGAGGCTATGTCCCCTAGTTCTGCTTTCACCCGCCAGTGGAAACAACCTGCCCGCATCTATCCTATCTATTCTCTTCATAATTTTTAATGTTTCTATATGATGCCCCCTCATCCTACTAAAATCCAACGAGTACAGACCTAGTATACTCAACCTCTCCACATAATCCAAGCGTTCAGCTCTGGGATTAACCTAGTGAATCTCCTCTGCACACCCTCCAGTGCCATTACGTCCTTTCACAAGTAAGGAGACCAAATCTGAACACAATAATCCAGGTGTGGCCTCACTAACACCTTATACAATTGCAACATAACCTCCCTAGACTTAAACTCCATCCCTCTAGCAACGAAGGACAAAAATCCATTTCCCTTCTTCATCACCTGTTGCACCTGTAAACCAACTTTCTGTGACTCATGCACTAGCACGCCCAGTTCTCCCTGCACAGCGGCATGCTTTAATATTTTATCGTTTAAATAATAATCCCGTTTGCTGTTATTCCTACCAAAATGGATAACCTCACATTTGTCAACATTGTATTCCATCTGCCAGACCCGAACCCATTCACTTAACCTAACCAAATCCCTCTGCAGACTTCCAGTATCCTCTGCACTTTTCGCTTTACCACTCATCTTAGTGTCATCGGCAAACTTGGACACATTGCCCTTGGTCCCCAACTCCAAATCATCTATGTAAATTGTGAACAATTGTGGGCCCAACACGGATCCCTGAGGGACACCACTAGCTACTGATTGTCAACCAGAGAAACAAACATTAATCCCCGCTCTTTGCTTTCTATTAATTAACCAATCCTCTATCCATGCTTCTACTTTGCCCTTAATGCCATGCATCTTTACTTTATGCAGCAACCTTTTGTGTGGCACCTTGTCAAAGGCTTTCTGGAAATCCAGATATACCACATCCATTGTCTCCCCGCACTGGTAATGTCCTCAAAAGATTGCACTAAATTAGTAAGGCATGACCTGCCCTTTATGAACCCATGCTGCGTCTGCCCAATCGGACAATTTCAATCCAGATTCCTCGCAATTTCTTCCTTGATGATAGATTCCAGCATCTTCCCTACTACCGAAGTTAAGATCACTGGCCTATAATTTCCTGCTCTCTGCCCACATCCTTTTTTAGACAGTGGTGTCACGTTTGCTAATTTCCAATCCACCGGGACCACCCCAGAGTCGACTGGATTTTGGTACATCATCACTAGTGCATCTGCAATTTCCCTTGCCATCTCTTTGAGCACTCTGGGATACATCTCATCAGGGCCAGGAAACTTGTCTACCTTTAGCCCCACCACTATCTCCTTCGTGATAACAATCCTCTCAAGGTCCTCACCTGTCATAGCCTCATTTCTATCAGTCACTGGCATGTTATTTGTGTCTTCCACTGTGAAGACCGACCCAAAAAACCTGTTCAGTTCCTCAGCCATTCCTCATCTCCCATTATTAAAACTCCCTTCTCATCCTCTAAAAGACCAATATTTACCTTAGCCATTCTTTTTTATTTTATATATTTGTAAAACCTTTTACTGTCTGTTTTAATATTCTGAGCAAGTTTACTCTCATACTCTATTTTACTCTTCTTTATAGCTTTTTTAGTAGCTTTATGTTGTTCCCCGATGATTTCCCAGTCCTCTAGTCTCCCACCAATCTTTGCCACTTTGTATGCCTGAATTGGACAGAGAACGACCCTCCCAGATGGCCCAGGCAGTCAGATTTTATTGGAAGGAGGGTGTAGGCGAGGATGGAGGCTCAGTTACAAAGAGTAAGACTGAGCATGTAATGAAAAAGGATGATCTGAGTCCCCAACAAGCGGCAGATACAGTGGCTTACCAACTGGAACCCCAATATTGTGACTTTGCGTGTGCGGATCAACAAGGGGGAGGATATCAAACCCACCCGAATGGACCCTCAGTCCCTCTTTATGGTTCACCATATGCACCAACAGCTTTACAACTGCCGTCCCCTCTGAGGGGCCTTTGGTCTATTGGGAAGAAGACGGGGCAGATATAGAGGGGAAAATGCATGTTTTAATTGTGGCCGTAGAGATCACTGGCATCAGGAAAGCCCCTTTAGAAGACAGGCGGCAGGAGGATACTACCCGACCCAAAATGGGGGGTGGGGGCGTACACACCGAATAGAGGACAGACTCGGTACACCGACATTTCCCAGGCAAACCATTTCCCAACACGAGATTGACTAGCTAATCTAGTCATAATCACTCTCCAATCGGACAGGGAACCTATTATCTCTCTGCAGATAGGATATCAACATTACCCATTTGTAATCGCCACTGGAGCAGCCATGTCTTCGGTGCAATCAGAACTTCAACTGCCACTATCAGACCACACCCAGCATTTGTCGGGGTTCCAAGGGCAGGTGTGTGAGTATCCTATTTATGAACCTGTGACAGCCATTTATGGGAATAAGTCTACAGATTATCAGTTTGTGGTGACTACTGGATTGGACTGTAACTTGTTGGACTGAGATTTACTGTGTGCCTTCCAGCTACAGATAGAGTGCGGAGACGAAGGGGTAACGGTTCAATCATGGAGGATGAGACTACAGTGCTATATTTCTATCACACCCCAGTGGTGGACGTTGGACATTGAACATTCACTCCACCACGTTACCCTGGCCTATGACAGAACCGGACAGCACAGGGAGTTTGAGGACAAATACCGGCCGTTAATTAGGACCGAATGGACAGTCGAGATTACAGCCACAGTCACGGGAAAAGAAGGTACAGCAGATTTTGTTACAATACCACCACATTTATGGCAACAGTCAGCTTCTGTGGGCCCTCATATTAAACGTCAAGTCCACAACCATACCAAGGATCTGGGGACTATGGTCAGGAGGGCAGTGGACAATTGAGATCCAACAGAGTACGCACTTCAAGTCTTGCCAGACGGCACTTCCATAAAATATTTTGAGGCCCCTGGAACGATTAATACTCGACTCCAGTGTCAACTAGGACGTGACGTTTTCGAATATGTCACCGACAGGTCTGGGCAGAATACCCATCACAAGTGGGACAGGCAAATGTTACACCCATTAATATAACGATTAAGGACCATGTGACGCTGCATTCCATTCGGCAATACCCGTGAACCCCCAAGCTGTCCCGTCTATAGACAAATTAATCCGGGAACTGTTGCAACAGCGTATTATGGTCCCTTGACAATCAGAATGTAACACCCTATACTTGCGGTGCCCAAGCCCAAACCGGGCAAACCGGACCAGTACCGGTTAGTAAAGCATTTACGTTCAAACAATGCCATCACGCAGCTCTTGTCCCAAATACTGCCGACATACTGGCTCAAATTGCAGCTCTTCCCCGGGTCTTCGCCATAGTTGACTTCCAGCACGCTTTCTTTGCCCTTCCACTCGCACCTGAAAGGCAGTATGTGTTTGCCTTCTCTTACAATGGACAGCAGTATAACTGGACACGACTACCTCAGGGTTTCGTCAGCTCACATACGCTTTTCTCCAGATGTCTGCAGACCAAACTCCAGGCCTTGACATTGGAGGATGGCTCAACTCTCGTGCAGTATGTAGATGACCGATTGGTAGCGTATCCTGACGAGTCCAGTAATAGGTATGATTTGATCCAGTTATTAAACCACCTATCCTCGTTGGGCTACGTTGTTTCACAATCAAACGTCCTGGTGGCTCAGAAAAAGGTCAAGATCTCAGGAGTTTTACTTATAGCCACAGAAAGAAGTCTCGAACCCAGTAGGATTGAACCCATATCTAGCAGAGGGCAGTAGAGTGGAGCTACTGATTGGCTGTCCCAGAGAAATGTGCATACGTCCAGTGCGGTCAGTGTAATTTGACGGTGTACCTGTGCAAGAGACCCGGGGTGTTCAAGTGAATGCAAGCATCCAGCAGAGGGCAGTAGAGTGGAGCTACTGATTGGCTGTTCCGGGGAAATTTGTATACATGCAGTGCTGTCAGCGTAATTTTAAGGTGGTTTGTGGAGGGGCTGTTGTCAAGTAACAGAAGTGTTTGAAGCTGCAGCTCCTGTGAGACTGCATAGCGGCTCTGGAGCTGCGGATGGACTCACTTTGGAGCATCCACGATGCAGAGAAAGTCATGGATAGCACGTTCAGTGAGTTGGTCACACCGCAGAGAAGGATTGGCGAGGGAGACAGGGAATGAGTGATCAAAAGGCAGAAGAATAGCAGAAAGGCAGTGCAGGTGTCCCCTGCGGTCATTTCCATCCAAAACAGGTATACCGCTTTGGACACTGTTGGGGAGATGACACACCAGGGGAAGGCAATAGTAGCCAGGCTCATGACACCGTATCTGTCTCTGCTGCACAGAAGGGCGGGGAAAAAATGGCAGGGCTATAGTCATAGGGGATTCAATCGTAAGGGGAGCAGACAGGCGTTTCTGTAGTCGAAAACAAGACTCCCGAATGGTATGTTGCCTCCCGAGTGCATGAGTAAGGGATGTCACAGATCGGCTGCAGGACATACTGAAGGGGGCGGGTGAATATCCAGTTGTCGTGGTGCATATGAGCACCAACGATGTAGGTACAAAAACGGGATGAGGCCCTACTATCACAATTCTGGAAGTTAGGAGATATGTTAAAAAGTAGGACCTCAAAGATAGTAATCTCAGGATTGCTACCAGTGCCACTAGACAGACACAGTAGAAATTTAAGAATAGTCAGAATTAATACATGGCTTGAGAGATGGCGCAGGAGGGAGGCGTTCGGATTCTTGGGGAATGGAACCGGTTCTGGGGGCGGTGGGACCATTACAAATCGGATGGTCTACACCTGGGCAGGACTGGAACCAATGTCCTAGGAGGTGCATTTGAAAACACTGTTGGGGAGGTTTTAAACTAATATGGCAGGAGGAGAGGAACCAGTATAAGGAGTTAGAGGTCAGTAAAGAGGCAGCAACTAAAGCCAGTAAAGTACTAGATAATAAAAGGAATGTGACTGAGGGGAAGAGTAGACAGGGAGGAGATGATGAACGCAAAGGGACAGGTGGTCTGAGGTGCATTTGTGCACAGAAGTGTAGCAGGTAAGGCAGATGAATTTAGGGCTTGGAATAGTTCTTGGGAATATGATATTATTCTTATTACTGAATCACTGCTAAGGGGTGGACAAGACTGGCAACTAAATATCCCAGGGTATAGATGCTCCAGGAGGGATAGAGAGGGAGGTAAAATGGGTGAAGGAGTTGCATTACAGGTCAGAGATTATATCACAGCTGTGATTAAGGAGGGCACGATGGAGGATTTGAGCACTGAGGCAACATGGATAAAGCTAAGAAATAGGAAGGATGCAGTAACATTGTTGAGACTTTACTATAGGCCTCCCAAAAGCGAGCGTGAAGTAGAGGTACAAAGGTGTAAACAGATTACAGAACAATGTAGCAGCAATAGGGTTGTTGTGATGGGAGATTTTAACTTCCCCAACATTGAATGGGACTCATGTAGTATTGGCGGCATAGATGGAGCAGAAGTTGTAAGGAGCATACAGGAGAGTTTGTTAGAGCAGTACGTAAATAGTCCAACTCGTGAAGGGGCCATACTGGACCTGGTATTGGGGAATGATCCCGGCCAGGTGGTTGAAGTTTCAGTCGGAGTTGAATTTGGGAATAGCAATCACAATTCCGTAAGTTTTAGAATACTCATGGACAAAGACGAGAGTCGTTCTGAAGGAAGAGTGCTAAATTGGTGAAGGCCAACTATAACAAAACTCGGCAGGAGCTCGAGAATGTGGATTGGGAACAGCTGTTTAAGGGTAAATCCACATTTGAAATGAGGGACTCCTTGAAAGAAAGGTTGATTAGAGTGCAGGACAGACATGTTCCTGTGAAATGATAGATAGAAATGGCAAGCTTAGGGAACCATTGATGACGGGTGGAATTGTGAGACTAGCTAAGATGAAAAATGAAGCATACATAAGATCGAGGCGACTCAAAACTGATGAAACTTTGGAGGAATATCGCGAAAGCAGGACAAATCTCAAACGTGCAATAAAGAGGGCTAAAAGGGGTCACGAAATATCTTTGGCTAACAGTTAAAGAAAATCCCAAAGCCTTTTATTCGTATATAAGGAGCAAGAGGGTAACTAGAGAATGGATTGGCCCACTCAAAGACAAAAGAAAGAATTTATGCATGGAGTCAGAGGGAGTGAGTGAGATTCTTAATAAGTACTTTGCATAGGTATTCACCAAGGAGAGGGACATGACGGGCGTTGAGGCTAGGGATGGATGTTTACATACTCTAGGTCATGTCGGCATAAGTAAGGGGGAGGTGTTTGGTATTCTAAAAGGCATTAAGGTTGACAAGTCCTCAGGACCGGATGGGATCTATCCCAGGTCACTGAGGGAAGCGAAAGGACGAAATACTTGGGGCTTTAACAGATAGTTTTGCAGCATCCTTGAGCACGGGTGAGGTCCCGGATGACTGGAGAATTGCTAATGTTCTCCCTTTGTGTAAGAAGGGGAGCAGGGATAATCCAGGGAATTTAAGACCTGTGAGCTTGACGTCAGTGGTAGGCAAACTGTTGGAGAAGATACTGAGGGATAGGATCTATTCACATCTGGAAGAAAATAGACTTATCAGTGATAAGCAGCATGGCGTTGTACAGGGAAGGTCATGTCTTACAATTCTAATAGAATTCTTTGAGAAGTGACAAATTTGATTGATGAGGGAAGGGCTCAAGATGTCAATGACATGTACTTCAGTAAAGCATTTGATAAAGTTTCCCATGGCAGGTTGATGGAAAAAGTGATGTCGTATGGGGTTCAGGGTGTACTAGCTAGATGGATAAAGAATTGGCTGGGCAACAGGAGAAAGAGAGTAGTGGTGGAAGGGAGTGTCTCAAAATGGAGAAAGGTGACTAGTGGTGTTCCACAGGTATCCGTGCTCGGACCACTGTTGATCCTGATATATATAAATTATCTGGACGAAGAAATAACAGGTCTGATGAGCAAGATTGCAGATGATCCTAAGATTGGTGGATTTGCAAATAGCGAGGACTGTCAGAGAATACAGCAAAATATAGATAGATTGGAGAATTGGGCAGATAAATGGCAGATAGAGATCAATCCAGGCAAATGCGAGGTGATGCGTTTTGGAAGATCTAACTCAAGAGCAGACCATATGGTCAATGGAATGGAGTCCTGGGGAAAATTGATGTACAGAGACATCTGGGAGTCCAGGTCCATTGCACCCTGAAGGTGGCAACGCAGGTCCATAGAGTGGTCAAGAAGGCATACAACATGCTTTCCTTCATCGGACGGGGTATTGATACTAGAGTAGGCGGGTCATGTTACAAGTGTAAAGGACTTTGGTTAGGCCACATTTGGAATACTGCGTGCAATTCTGGTCGCCACATTACCAGAAGGATGTGGGTGCCAAAGAGAGGGTGCAGAGGATGTTCACCAGTAATGTTGCCTGGTATGGAGATGCTAGCTATGAAGAAAGGTTGAGTAGATTATGATTATTTTCGTTGTAAAGACGGAGGTTGAGGGTGCACCCGGTTGAGGTCTACAAAATTATGAGAGGTATGGACAGTTTGGAATCGCAACAAGCTTTTTTCCAAGAGCGGGGGTTGTCAATTACAAGGGGTCACGATTTCAAGGTGAGAGGGGGAAAGTTTAAGGAAGATGTGCGTGGAAAGTGTTTTTACACAGAGGGTGGTGGGTGCAACGCTTTGCCAGCGAAGGTGGTAGAGGCAGGCACGATAGCATCATTTAAGATGCATCTGGACAGATATATGAACGGGTGGGGAACAGAGAGATGTGGATCCTTGGAAAATAGGCAACAGGTTTAGATAATGGATCTGGATCGGCTCAGGCTGGGAGGGCGGAAGGTCTTGTTCCTGTGCTATAATTTCCTTTGTTCTCTGTTGCTCGTTCTGGGTGAGTGTTCTTAACACTCAGTTTGGCTCTGTTTCTTTACTTAGCTCTGTAGTCGCCAGATATCGTTAAGATACCGCCACAAGTTTCAAGGTGAAGTTCAAAGCAATAAAACCATACACTAATTAGTAAGTTCAAACAACTGAGTTTATTATAATACAATTATAAAACTACCCATGCACACGCTAAGAGGATTAAACTATTCCTACCGCTAAATAAACAAATATTTATCTCGAAGGAACTACCGGATCGGGAGGGGGGGGGGGGGTTGGGGCAAGGCCTTTTGCTCTGCTCTGGTCTGCAGACTTCAGGTTGGTATAGGTTAAAAAGGGGTCAGGAGTGTCTATCTCTGGTAACGATCGTTGTGAGACACTTATTTGCAGGCGGCTGCTGTCCCAAACCTCTCTCTCTCTCGTTCAAGGTCTTCTTGGCAGAAGCTGGTCGAGGTGCTGGTCCACAGTGGAGGGCTGGTCAAGGAGAGAGGAGGGCTGGACAAGAAGAACAAACTAAGTGTGGGACCTGGCTTTTATAGGTCCCAGGGATTCGCGCCTCTTTGGGCGGACCCTTTTACCTGCTCGGAATCGATTGGGCCCCTTCCCAATCGATATGTTTGAATCCCTCCAATACTGAGGATGTTCCTTGGCTACTGGGCGGGCTTTCTGGTGCTTTGTTTCCGAACCCCGCTGGTGCCGGGGTGTCTGGTATCCTATACAATGTTGAAGTTACTTCCCCATTTGTGTCCATTGTCTCTCGGATCGTGCCATTAATATGCTAACTATCCCGGAGATTGCCTCATTAGTATGCGAAATGTTAGTTTCGGTGCTGTCTGCTCTCTTAGCAGACATAATCCACATTTGCTTGGTGCAGCCTGCTGGTGCTGCAAACATTGTCCATTTTAACCTGTATGCTTTGCGTTCCTCCATTTTGTATTTAGGGAATGGCCAACATCGGTGGCTACACTCCGTCCTTGTGATCCTCATGCGAAATCATGAAGGATCACCTAAGTACGGTGTCCTTGGGTCCCCTGACCTCAGCGAGTTCCATGGCTTCTATCCTTTCCTCAACTGTGGAAAAAAATGTTTACTAACAGTTTCTGATTGGCGCGATGTCAAAGGGGACATGCATTACCAATTGGAATCGGGAACCTCTAACTATCTCAACAAACTACTCTTATATCATATTTAAAACATTCTACAACATTGTAAACCCTTACTCATTCATACAACAGCATCTTTACATTTCATTTTCTGACTCGGCAGTCGAGCGCAGAACATTATAATACATCCGCAAAATTAAATCCTTTATTATACAGCAAGGGGTTGGGAAGATTGGTGGAATCCGAAAATGGGGGATTGTACTCTGCACACTGTTGAGGACGGGAGCGGTGGGCTCTCCTTCTCCATTTCCTCATCCTGAGGGTCTGGACTATGATACATAGAACTGCAATCACCAAAAGTGATTCTATTACATACGACAAGGAGTACCATGTCAGAAATCTGGTACACCAGGTCGGGGTACTGTTACCATTGACTGGGCTGCGGGTGGTCTCGGTTTGGGAGAAGTTAGCAAACGTTGTACTGTGGGAAAGGTGGTCTGCATCCACGCGCAACCACACAGATGCCACAATAGCTAAAAACATAGCAATTGGAGTGCTCTTCATCTTCTCTGTCTCTTCTCTTCTCTGCTTTCCTGGGATCTTGCTGTGCTGTTGCTTCGGTTCCTTTCCGAACGTCCGAAAGCTATGAAATCAAGCATATTATCTGTTAGTGTTCAGCTTAATATTTTGACATTAAGTATATCTGTCCTCTTGTTCCAATTTTCCCTTTATGATGGTCACCTCCATGTGACTCCCTCGTTTTTTTTTTTCAAAAACGGATTTAGGACCAGACATATACTTATGTGTGAAACCACTGCAGGCCGTCTCGCAGAGTGTTGCAATTCACCATCCCAAAATGTTACTGGATGTAAATAGCATATGGAGTGGCGGCCGAAGGGCTACCTTAAACAAAAATGAAACCAAGCTTTAGAAATGAAAGGTCGAATGAGTTGCGTGTCGGCCGCGAAGGGTAAGAGTTGAATGGGATCCCCGGGTAGGGCGTGCTGTGCTGTACCCGAGCTTAGCTGACCAAAGGGGGGCCCTCAGACAGGGCGGGTCCTCAATGCCGTTTCTACCTGAGCAACCTGAAATGAACGGGCCAGAATGTAGTCATAGTATAATTGCAGCCTCTATTCCCAGACTAGAGGGGCACCTTCAAAAAGGGAGGAGCCAAGATGCTCCTGGTGAAACGTTGAGCTGGGCTCCAGACATTTCAGCTGAGTCAAGTTCTCAGAAATATCTGCCGACAAACTAACGTGCTTGTGAGGTGGTCACAAGCTTTTCGGCTGAAAAGCAAGTGGCCAATCTCCGAATCAAACATTTAACATACAAACATACAAACAAACATACGTGCGGGTTCCATCAGAAAGGACAGCGCTCCTCTCAAGCGGTTCCTCTTTTTACATCATCTGGACACCTCACTTCTCATCATTCTCTGCGAACAGGGTCGCAAAGGGGTTGCCGTGTTGGGAGTCAGACATCAAGTCATCCTCTTCTCCCGGATCCCATACCCTTCTATGCATCAGGCACGCAATCTTTGCATTGTGTGACCGGGGGTCACTCTCATCGTTTCAGACAAGTCGCCAAGAATTGTCCCTGTGCCAAATCGTGGGGTCTAAAATTGAAGGAGCGTTGTCGGGGTCGTCAGTGCTGGGTGGTGGGTGTAGGTGCGGGTCTGGATTTTTAATGTAGGTGATCTCCATGGGGTCACTGGAGTCGGGGTCGAAGTCGGTGAAGTGGGGGCTGCAGGGTGGAGTTTTGTGACTATCCTCAGTCTCACAGTCACTGTCACTGTCTCTGCTGTGGCAGCTTGTGGGCGTTCTGGGGCGTGGTCTGGAGTCAGTGGGCGGAGTCGAGGTCGAGTCCGATGAGGAACTGGTCTGTGAGGGGGAGGGTGGAAATGTGTCTCTTGTGGGCGGGGCGAGGTGTTCTTCTGCGTCTAGCAGGACATGGTGCGAGTGGTTTGACTGTGTTCCATAAGCCTTTAGTTGGTTAATGTAGAACCACACAGTCTTGCCGTTTGGGTACTTTATTCTGTATACTGAGGGGCTGATTTTGTCCGAAATTGAGTACGGGCCGGAACATTTTGGAGCCAAAAACGTGCTGGGGTTATAAACAGATAGCATAACCTGTTGCCCAACCTGAAATTCTGTGGGGTGGACATTTTTGTTGAAACATGTCCTGCTCTGTTTTCCGCCTTTTACCCAATTTTATTGTGGCTGCTAACTGTGCAGACCTCACAGTCTCAACTAGTTGTTTAACTGCTTTCTCGTGTGTGAGGGCCGTCACTTCTGGGTTGGTCATGTCGAGTCCTAAAAGGAATTCTGATCCTTTCATAGGGCATCCGGTCATGAGTGTGAGGGGTGAAACCTGTAGATGATGAAACAGTATTTCTTATGAACATTAGTGCGAATGGGAGCACTGAACCCCAAGTCGAATTGTTCTCCTGTATCATCTTTCTAAGGATCGATTTCCGGGTCCGATTTATGCGTTCTACTATCCCGCTTGACTGGGGGTGATCCGCAATGTGAAAATTCTGTTTGATGCCGAATATGGTCAGGACGTTCTTCATGACCCGTCCTGTAAAATGAGATCCCTGATCTGATTCTATACTTCTGGGGAGACCCCATCTCGTAACGATATGGTGGGTCAGGATCTTTGCAGCTGTCTTTGCTGTGTTGGTGCATGAAGGGAATGCCTCTACTCATCTGGTAAAGGTGTCTATGACCACCAAAACATATTTATAGCCATTCCTGCAAGGGGGCAATGGACCTATAAAATCGATCTGGAGGTTTGTCCAGTGGCCATTGACGGGGCGAGTGTGGCTGAGTTGTACCTTCTTTGAATACCTCTCCGGGTTATTCTGTGCACAGAATAAACAATTCTCTATATAGTGGGTAACATCTTGTCTTAAGTTGGGCCACCAAAAGAGTTGTCTAAGGTGTGTTGTGGTTGGGTCGATCCCTTGGTGTCCATGACCGTCATGGAATAAGGCAATCATTTGATTCCTGCCCTTTTCAGGAACCAGATACAATTTATCTTTTATGATCACACCCTCATGTGTGGTCAAAGCGTGTTTGAATTTATTATACTGGGCACAAAGTTTCCTTCAAAAATCTCCCGGAGATTTTCGTCCTGCTTCTGTGCCTGTACTAAATCTTCTATCACTGTCTGTGAGACCTGAACTGCACTCACAGGGGCGCTAGCTGGTGCGCTGGCTGGGGGTGTCCAAAAGTGACCTCGCCTGGAACCTGCTTTTGCCAGTGCGTCGGCTTTTACATTTCCAGGGGGGGTGACCTATGGTGACTTCTAACTTTGATAATACCATACGTCCGATCCTTTGCCTTCTCTCGGATACGGCGGAGTAATGGGGCTGATGGAAGGGGCTTCCCGTCCGCGGAGACAAAACCTCTTGTCCTCCACAGAGGTAGAAAATCTGTGAGGCTGTTGCATACATATAAACTGTCCGAGTATATGTCTGCTGGGCTGGGGAACGAATCTGGGTGGTCCATTATATATGCAATTGTCGCGAGCTCTGCTGCCTGCGCGCCTAAGTGACCTGGTAGTTTTAGAGATATCTCTTCAAGTGCGCGTCCCTGCGCATCTTCCACATCAATCCCGCATCCAGTGATGTGTTCACCATCTAAAACTGTGGATGAACCGTCCACATATATTTTCAATGGGGCACACGTGTCTGTGTGGTGGGGGCACTGGTTTGAATTCCCTATGTTCCGGGGGGCGTTTTGGCAATGAATGGTCCTGTGTTGTGTAGGGGTGCAACTATCCCGCAATCATGGGGTTGTCCTGGATACTGTAGGTTGTCCACTAAAAATGTGTGTGTTTTGTTCCGTTTAACTGTTATGTCCCGTCCTTGTAACAGTAGTGTCCACCTAGCTGCTCTTATCTGGCTCACTGAACCGTCCTTCAGTCAACCGCCTAAAAGTAACTGTGTGGGGGTGTGTTCGGTCAAAATGGTGAAGGGATTGAGTCCGGTAATGTACGAAAAGTACTGAACTGCCCAAAACACTGCTAGTAGGTGCCTCTCGCAGGCTGAAAATCCTTGTTCTACGGGGTCTAAAAGTCTGGAGGCATAAGCCACTGGTCGTAGCTGCTCGTGCCGTTCCTGAAGGAGCACGGCCGAGAGGGTCAGATCGGTGCCAGCTACCTGTATTACATAGGGGGAGTGCGGGTCAGGAGCTTATAGCGCGGGCGCTGCGCTGAGGGATTTCTTTAACTCTTCCACAGCCTCTGTATGCTGTGGAAGCCATTCCCTTCCCGGGTCGGGTGCTTTTTGGCGCCTCCTTTTTGGCCCCGATCTTTTGGCGCCGTTGTTTTGGCGCCAGTTGTTATGGCGCTCAGTTTCATTTTCATAACAACTGGTTGTTATGGCGCTCATTTTCTTGGCCCACCACGGTTTGGCGCCAAAATCAAAATTAAAGCATGTAATAAACCTCCGTTAGTAACCTCGGAAAGCCCGTGTATGTGTCCCACAAGAGGCACCCCCCCCCATCTCTCGCACAGGCGCCCCCCCCCCCTCTCTCACAGGCTCCCCCCTCCCAGTCCGTAGTCCTTAGAAGCCTGAATAGTCAATAGAATCTAGTTATTTAACTTAAACGCCTAAATTATCAACGCCGAAATTACAATTAGCACGGCAGCATACGAGTGTCGCGCCCAGTGACAGCAGGTGATATTGAAGGCGGGCGGCTGGAAAGGTGATCAGAAGAATCTTAAAGGCAGCGAGATAAGCAGAGAGGTTCGGGGCGGGTGGGGGGGGGTCCCAAATATTGGTGCCAAGGCAGCTGGGGGCGCGGTCGACGGTGAGTCAATTTATATCGGGATGCTGAAGAGAGCAGGAATAGATCTGCAGAGACATCTGGGATTTTACACGGGGCATGGTGACCCCTGAAGGGTTAAACGGTTCCGCTTTCCATTTTGAAACTTTCATGAGCTATCTTCGCATTAAACGTTCGCAACTCTGACCCCAAAAGGGATCCTCCATTAATTAAAACTTTCTTTAAAAAAATAATAGCGCCTGCTGCGAATCATTTCTTCACTGTGCGATGCAATGTTTAACTCTGCTCCTGGAAGCCGTTTGACTTTCTAACCTCCTGCCGATGGCGAGAGTCAGTAAATAGACACACAGCCTTAAAGGCACATTCACCTCCTCACCCACACTTGGATTGCGGGGCAACCTTTTAGCTCACGTTTCAAAAGATGAAAAAAGCAGGAAGGTAGATATGCATTTATGAAGCCTTTCAGGGCCTCGGGCGCAATTTAAACCCCTTTAAACAGATAACGAAGTACGTCGGAAACGTTGGCGGCGCCAAAAAGGCCAGCGCCAAAAAAGGCCAGCGCCAAAACAGGTGAGTGGCAAAAGGTCGGCGCCGAAAGGTCGGCGCCAAAAGGGCGCGCCAAATAGTGCCATTCCCATCCCATGGGGCTCCTTTCTTAAGGAAGTCTGAAAGTGGGGCTGCCTTGGTCGCAAAACCATCGATATGGTTCCGACAATACACCCAGTCCTAAAAACGACCGGAGGGCTGAAACATTCTGGGGAAGGGGCATTTGACGATCGATTCAATTCTTTTGAACTCGATCTTGCGTTTGCCGTGCGTGATGACTGTACTCAAATACATCACTTGATTCTCCAATATCTGGGCCTTTCTGGGGTTAACTTTACATCCAATGTCTTGTAAAAGTCCCCCGGGCCTGACGGGATATATCCAGGGATTCTATGGGAAGCAAGAAATGAAATTGCAGAGCCGTTGGCAATGATCTTTTCGTCCTCGCTGTCAACAGGGGTGGTACCAGAGGATTGGAGAGTGGCGAATGTCGTGCCCCTGTTCAAAAAAGAGAATAGGGATAACCCTGGGAATTACAGGCCAGTTAGTCTTACTTCCGTGGTAGGCAAATTAATGGAAAGGGTACTGAGGGATAGGATTTCTGAGCATCTGGAAAGGCATTGCTTGATTAGGGATAGTCAGCACGGATTTGTGAGGGGTAGGTTTTGCCTTACAAGTCTTATTGAATTCTTTGAGGAGGTGACCAAGCATGTGGATGAAGGTAAAGCAGTGGATGTAGTGTACATGGATTTCAGTAAGGCATTTGATAAGGTTCCCCATGGTAGGCTTATGCAGAAAGTAAGAAGGCATGGGATAGTGGGAAATTTGGCCAGTTGGATAACAAACTGGCTAACCGATAGAAGACAGAGTGTGGTGGTGGATGGCAAATATTCAGCCTGGAGCCCAGTTATCAGTGGCGTACCGCAGGGATCAGTTCTGGGTCCTCTGCTGTTTGTGATTTTCATTAACGACTTGGATGAGGGAGTTGAAGGGTGGGTCAGTAAATTTGCAGATGATACGAAGATTGGTGGAGTTGTGGATAGTGAGGAGTGCTGTTGTCGGCTTCAAAGAGACATAGATAGAATGCAGAGCTGGGCTGAGAAGTGGCAGATGGAGTTGAACCCTGACAAGTGTGAGGTTGTCCATTTTGGAAGGACAAATCTGATTGCGGAATACAGGGTTAATGGTAGGGTTCTTGGCAATGTGGAGGAGCAGAGAGATCTTGGGGTCTATGTTCATAGTTCTTTGAAAGTTGCCACTCAAGTGGATAGAGCTGTGAAGAAGGCCTATGGTGTGCTCGCGTTCATTAGCAAAGGGATTGAATTTAAGAGCCGTGAGGTAATGATGCAACTGTACAAAACCTTGGTCAGGCCACATTTGGAGTACTGTGTGCAGTTCTGGTCACCTCATTTTAGGAAGGATGTGGAAGCTTTGGAAAAGGTGCAAAGGAGATTTACCAGGATGTTTCCTGGAATGGAGAGTAGGTCATACGAGGAAAGGTTGAGGGTGCTAGGCCTTTTCTCATTAGAACGATGAGGGGCGACTTGATAGAGGTTTATAAGATGATCAGGGGAATAGATAGAGTAGACAGTCAGAGACTTTTTCCCCGGGTGGAACACACCATTACAAGGGGACATAAATTTAAGATAAATGGTGGAAGATACAGAGGGGATGTCAGAGGTAGGTTCTTTACCCAGAGAGTAGTGGGGGCATGGAATGCACTGCCTGTGGTAGTAGTTGAGTCGGAAAAGTTAAGGACCTTCAAGCGGCTATTGGATAGGTACTTGGATTAGGGTAGAATAATGGAGTGTCGGTTAACTTCTTAAGGACAGCACGGTAGCATTGTGGATAGCACAATAACTTCACAGCTCCAGGGTCCCAAGTTCGATTTCGACTTGGGTCACTGTCTGTGTGGAGTCTGCACATCCTCCCCGTGACTGCGTGGGTTTCCTCCGGGTACTCCGGTTTCCTCCCACAGTCCAAAGATGTGCAGGTTGGGTGGATTGGCCATGAAAAATTGTCCAAAATTCTATGATTAACCTAGGACAAAAGTTCGGCGCAACATCGTGGGCCGAAGGGCCTGTTCTGTGCTGTATTTCTCTATAATAAAATTTCCAGGAGCTCGGACAGAAGCGTGATGTGCTCTGCCTTGCTGTCTGTCTGCAGTAATAGGTCGTCCACATACTGTACCAGACATTCGGGTCGGGAACATTTTGCTAATCCATTTGCCAGCTGTCGGTGGAAAATGGAGGGGGAATTGTGGAATCCTTGTGGGAGGCATGTCCACGTATACTGCTGTCCTTTAAATGTGAAGGCAAATTTGTCCGGGCACACCTTTGCCAATGGGATCGACCAGAAGCCGTTGCTAATGTCCAATACCGTGAAATATTTGGAGTAGAGACCCTGTTTGAGCATGGTCTCGGGACTTGTTGCTACCGTGGGGGCTACTGCTAGTGTAACTTTGTTGAGTTCCCGATAATCAATGGTCAGACGCCATGATCCGTCGGGCTTTCTCACTGGCCAAATAGGTGCATTATGAGTTGAGGCTACTGTCCTAAGTACACCCTGCTCTAATAAGTTCTCTATAACTTTTCTAATCTCTCCCTCTGCTTCTCAGGGAAATCGGTACTGTCTCTGTGGTCTCGGATCAGGCCCAATAACTTGAACTTGTCCAGTCATTCTGCCGCAGTCGTGCCGGTGACTGGCAAATGCTGTCCTGTATCTGTTCAAAAATTTCCCTAACCAATTGTCCGTGCTAAGCGTGGTCGGGTCGAAATAATAGTCGCCTACTGCGCTAATCCTGTTTGCATACTCTCCCACTGTGAGCGTTGCGGGTGCTGTGTCTGATTTCGCCATTCGTCAGACATACTGATTGACTGGATCGAACGACAGGCTGTGGGCATTCATAAAGTCAATGCCCAGTATGTGTTCTGCTGTGCGGGGCAGATTAACAAACACAACGGGGTGTCTGATGGAGATGTTTCCTAGCTGAATTGATACAGGGGCTGTAATGTGTCTCTGCTGTGAGTGACCTGTAAATCCGCTGTGTGTGATTGTGGATGTGGTTGGCCACGTGTCTGCCTGTCTGTAGTGGAGGAATTAATGATAGCGCGGGACCCTCCTGTGTCCCAAAGTAATTATATGGGCTTCCCTCTAATCTTTGCTGTGACCACCGGTCTTCCGGATCGCTCCCAGAGGGTATCACAGACCCAGGTGGGGGAGCCCGAACACCGTCAGTCCGTTCCATCCACATTGGTCTGTCCTGACTGCGTCCCTATACTGTGTATTGGCTTTGCCTTTTTCCTGGTCAGAGTGCCTGTCTGCTGGCCACTCTGAGATTTCTGCAGGTCGTTGCATTCCCTTGCGAAATGCCCTAACTGTCCGCAGTTGTAACATTCCTGCGATTTCTGTGGGGGGCTGTTCTTTCCTTCGTTTACCCATGTGGGGTTTTGGTGCGCTCTTACTGCCTGTATATCTGCTGAGGCTGAGCTTCTTCTGGGGTCTTTACTTTAACCTTGCCTTGGATGGATTGTTCCCAATAGGTTTCATAACCTATTTTTCATTATGGGCCTCTTCTAAGGGGTCATAACTGGAGCAGACATTCTGTCCTGCATCTTTGGCGTGGGAGATTATGGTGCGGGTCCATTTAAACATATTGTCGCAGTTTAAATGAGCGCGGTGGCATTGTTTTTGGGATCTTTAAGGGGGAGAGGGAGCAGCCCCAAGTCGTGGTCCACATAGGTACCAACGACATAGGTAGGAAGAGAGTTGGGGATTTGAGACAGAAATTCAGGGAGCTAGAGTGGAAGCTGAGAGCTAGAACAAACAGAGTTGTTATCTCTGGGTTGTTACCCGTGACACGTGCTAGCGAAGTGAGAAATAAGGAGAGAGAGGAGTTGACAACGTGGCTACAGGGATGGTGCAGGAGGGAGGGTTTTGGTTTCCTGGATAATTGGGGCTCATTCTGGGGTAGGTGGGACTTCTACAAACAGGATGGTCTACACCTGAACCAGAGGGGTACCAATATCCTGGGGCGGGGGGGGGGAGATTTGCTGGTGCTCTTCGGGGGAGTTTAAACTAATTCAGCAGGGGGATGGGAACCTAAATTGTAGTCCCAGTGTACAGGATGTTGAGAGTAGTGAGGTCAGGGATGGGGTTAAAAGTTCGAAAGAGGGCACGGCAAGCAGGACGCTGGTTTGAAGTGTGTCTACTTCAACGCCAGGAGCATCCGGAATAAGGTGGGTGAGCTTGCAGCATGGGTTGGTACCTGGGTCTCGATGTTGTGGCGATTTCGGAGACATGGGTAGAGCAGGGACAGGAATGGTTGTTGCAGGTTCCATGATTTAGATGTTTCTGTAAGAACAGAGAAGATGGTAAAAGAGGGGGGGGGGGGTGGCATTGTTAATCACGGAAAGTATTACGGCGGTAGAAAGGATGCTTGAGGACTCGTCTACTGAGGTAGTATGGGCCGAGGTTAGGAACAGTAGAGGAGAGGTCACCCTGTTGGGAGTTGTCTATGGACCACCGAATAGTTCCAGAGATGTAGAGGAAAGGATTGCAAAGATGATTCTCGACAGGAGAGAGAGTAACAGGGTAGTTGTTATGGGGGACTTTAACTTACCAAATATTGACTGGAAATACTATAGTTCGAGTACTACGGATGGGTCAGTTTTTGTGCAGTGTGTGCAGGAGGGTTTTCTGACACAGTATGTAGACAGGCCAACAAGGGGCGAGGCCACATTGGATTTGGTACTTGGTAATGAACCCGGCCAGGTGTTAGATTTAGATATAGGTGAGCACTTTGGTGATAGTGATCACAACTCGGTTATGTTTACTTTATCAATGGGCTGGGATATGTATATACCGCAAGGCAAGAATTATAGCTGGGGGAAAGGCAATTATGATGCTATTCGGCAAGATTTAGGAAGTATAGGACGGGGAAGGAAACTGCAGGGGATGGGTACAATCGAAATGTGGAGCTTTTTCAAGGAACAGCTACTGCGTGTCCTTGATAAGTATGTATCAGTCAGGCAGGGAGGAAGTTGTCGAGCAAGGGAACCGCGGTTTACTAAGGAAGTTGAAGCACTTGTCAAGAGGAAGAAGAAGGCTTATGTTAGGATGAGACATAAAGGCTCAGTTAGGGCACTTGAGAGTTACAAGTTAGCCAGGAAGGACCTAAAGGGAGAGTTAAGAAGAGCGAGGAGAGGACACGAAAAGTCGTCGGCGGATAGGATCAAGGAAAACCCTAAGGCTTTCTATAGGTATATCAGGAACAACAGAATGACTAGAGTAAGATTAGGGTCAATCAAGGATAGTACTGGAAAGTTGTGTGTGGAATCAGAGGAGATAGGGGAAGCGTTAAATGGATATTTTTCGTCAGTGTTTACACTGGAGAAAGACAATGTTGTCGAGGAGACCACTCAGGTTCAGTCGACCAGGCTAGATGGAATTGAGGTTCAAAAGGAGGAGGTGTTAGCAATTTTGGAAAATGTGAAAATAGATAAGTCCCCTTGGCCAGATGGGATTTATCCTAGGATTCTCTGGGAAGCCAGGGAGGAGATTGCAGAGCCTTTGTCCTTGATCTTTATGTCGTCTTTGTCGACAGGAATAGTGCCGGAAGACTGGAGGATAGCAAATGTTGTCCCCTTGTTCAAGAAGGGGAGTAGAGACAACCCTGGTAATTATAGACCTGTGAGCCTTACTTCGGTTGTGGGTAAAATGTTGGAAAAGGTTATAAGAGATAGGGTTTATAATCATCTTGAAAAGAACAAGTTGATTAGCGATAGTCAACACGGTTTTGTGAAGGGTAGGTCATGCCTCACAAACCTTATTGAGTTTTTTGAGAAGGTGACCAAACAGGTGGATCAGGGTAAAGCTGTTGATGTGGTGTATATGGATTTCAGTAAGGCGTTTGATAAGGTTCCCCACGGTAGGCTATTGCAGAAAATAAGGAAGTATGGAATTGAAGGTGATTTAGCGGTTTGGATCAGTAATTGACTAGCTGAAAGAAGACAGAGGGTGGTGGTTGATTGCAAATGTTCATCCTGGAGTTCAGTTACTAGTGGTGTACCGCAAGGACCTGTTTTGGGGCCACTGCTGTTTGTCATTTTTATAAATGACCTGGAAGAGCGTGTAGAAGGATGGGTTAGTAAATTTGCAGATGACACGAAGGTCGGTGGAGTTGTGGATAGTGCTGAAGGATGTTATAGGATACAGAGGGACATAGATAAGCTGCAGAGCTGGGCTGAGAGGTGGCAGATGGAGTTTAATGCGGAAAAGTGCGAGGTGCTTCACTTTGGAAGGAGTAACAGGAATGCAGAGTACTGGGCTAATGGCAAGATTCTTGGTAGTGTAGATGAACAGAGAGATCACGGCATCCAGGTACATAAATCCCTGAAAGTTGTCACCCAGGTTAATAGGGCTGTTAAGTAGGCATATGGTGTGCTAGCCTTTATAAGCAGGGGGATTGAGTTTCGGAACCACAAGGTCATGCTGCAGCTGCACATAACTCTGGTGCGGCCGCACCTGGAGTACTGCGTGCAGTTCTGGTCACCACATTATAGGAAGGATGTGGAAGCTTTGGAAAGGGTTCAGAGGAGACTTACTCGGATGTTGCCTGGTATGGAGGTAAGGTCTTACGAGGAAAGGCTCAGGGAATTCAGGTTGTTTTCGTTAGAGAGGAGAAGGCTGAGAGGTGACTTAATAGAGACATATAAGATAGTCAGAGGGTTAGATAGGGTGGACAGTGAGAGTCTTTTTCCTCGGATGGTGATGACCAACACGAGGGGACATAGCTTTAAATTGAGGGGTGATAGATATAGGACAGATGTCAGAGGCAGTTTATTTACTCAGAGAGTAGTAGGGGTGTGGAACGCCCTGCCTGCAACAGTAGTAGACTCGCCAACTTTAAGGGCATTTAAGTGGTCACTGGATAGACATATGGATGAAAATGGAATAGTGTAGGTCAGATAGGCTTCAGATGGTTTCACAGGTCGGCGCAACATCGAGGACCGAAGGGCCCGTACTGCACTGTAGTGTTCTATGTTCGCCAAACACGGCAGCGAAATGAATCCACAGCCTTCCTGCGAATGCTGTGGGATGCTCTGTCCTCTTCTGCCTACATTTATTTAGGCCTTCGACTGGGTCTCCTCTTTTGTACCCTATTGCGTCTAAAATAGATGTATGCATCTCCTCTGAAGTGCCTCCTCCAACGTTCTGTGGGTCAGGGTGCGATGCTACAACCGATGAGTCTAAACTCAAAACTGTGAGCTTCACTTGCTCTCGCTCATCCAGGCCGGACATGGTAGCCTGTTGCTTCACTCTTGCGAAAAATTGGAGGGGCTCTGCAGTGGGTAGGAACGGGGTGATTTTCTCACATGCGTCCCTTAGTTGTGTTACGGTTAAGGGGGTGGTGTAGGTGACCTCGGGTGCGCCTTCTGTGGTTGCCTTTCTTTGGGTGGTGACTGGGTTCATAGGTGCAGGTGCTAGCTGATCTGTGGGGGGTTGGGGCACTTTCCTTTTCTGTTGCGCTGCTGGCGCACATGTTCCCTGAACATAGCGCTCCGCGGTTTCACTTAATTCCTGCCAATCTGGGGCATTTTCTTCATCTAATTGGTTCCAAATGTCTCTTGGAACCCATTCTGCACAGAAAGCAAAGATTGCAGCTGCGCAATCTGCTTTCTACATTTCGCATGATCCACTGTGCTTTGCCTTTGCTCAGTGGTGGCAGCATGGAGTGCTCTTAAAGCTGCCTTTAGGTCAGGGCATTGCTTTTTCAGTGCCTCTACCTGCTTCTCTGAAATTTCCCTGATCAGAACTGCGCGCTGCACATCCTGATAGGCTTTCTCACACTGGGCTTGGGAACTGCTCAGATGGGCTAGACAAGACTGATATGCCCTCTTGGCATCTTCCACCTCTCTATCCTTCTCTGCCCGTCGTTTTCTCAAACCTAGGTTTTCCTTTTCGATGTCCCTGACATCCACTTTGCTCATCCTATTCCTCTCTTCTAATTCTTTGCGGAGCGTCCAAACGACCTCCTCTGTGCCTCGCAATTCTGCCTCGCAGCACACAATTGCCTTCGGCTTGCATGCTTTACATAAACTCTTTTTGTGAATTTGAAAAAGGTTCTCCCACCAAGTATGGCCTATACTCCCGGGACCTGTTCTCTCATTCAAACAAAATTCACTCTAAAGGGGCCATCCTTTCCCTTTGAGGTATTTCCTGCGTTCCAGCTCCCATACGGGACACTGGCCTACTCTGCCACTGCTGGTCGCTGCGACCACGAACTGCTCTGGGTTCATGAGGCGTTCCATTGCCTGCATGGCCATTTCCTCTGTCTCTATACTCTCTTTAATTTGGAACGGGGACAATAAGGTAATGCTTTTAAATACGGGTGAGGCTTTCGATAGTTTGTCGCAACAAAAACTCTCGGTTTAAACTGACAACCCTGTTAGTTATGCATGCAAAACACACTTCCGAATTATGACTATTGATTTGAACTCCTTGAACACTTGTGGTTTTTCCTTTTCCCAATTGGATTTCTGATTCAAATTTCTGGGTTCTCTCTGACTGGAAGGGGGGGCACTTCTAATCGAGTCCCGTCTGGATGTCGCCACTAAATGTTGCTCGTTCTGGGTGAGTGTGCTTAACACTCAATTTGGCTCTGTTTCTTTACTTAGCTCTGGAGTCGCCAGGTATCGTTAAGATACCGCCACAAGTTTCAAGGTGAAGTTCAAAGCAATAAAACCTTACACCAATTAGTAAGTTCAAGCAGCTGAGTTAATTATAATACAATTATAAAACTACCCATGCACACGCTAAGAGGATTAAACTATTCCTACCGCTAAATAAACAAATACTTATCTCGAAGGAACTACCGGATCGGGAGGGGGGGGGGGGTTGGGGCAAGGCCTTTTGCTCTGCTCTGGTCTGCAGACTTCAGGTTGGTATAGGTTAAAAAGGGGTCAGGAGTGTCTATCTCTGGTAGCGATCGTTGTGAGACACTTACTTGTTGGCGGCTGCTGTCCCAAACCTCTCTCTCTCTCGTTCAAGGTCTTCTTGGCAAAAGCTGGTCGAGGTGCTGGTCCACAGAGGAGGGCTGGTCAAGGAGAGAGGAGGGCTGGACAAGAAGAACGAACTAAGTGTGGGACCTGTCTTTTATAGGTCCCAGGGATCCTCGCCCCTTTGGGCGGACCCTTATACCTGCTCGGAATCGATTGGGTCCCTTCCCAATCGATATGTTTGAATCCCCTGAATACTGAGGCTGTTCCTTGGCTACTGGGTGGGCTTTCAGGTGCACCCGCTGGTGCCGGTGTGTCTGGTATTCTATACAATGTTGCTGTTACTTCCCCATTTGTGTCCGTTGTCTCTGGGATTGTGCCATTAATATGCTAACTATCCCGGAGATTGCCTCATTAGTATGCGAAATGTTCGTTTCGGTACTATCTGCTCTCTTAGCAGATATAATCCACATTTGCTTGGTGCAGCCTGCTGGTGCTGCAAACATTGTCCATTTTAACAGGTATGTTTTGCGTTCCTCCATTTTGTATTTAGGGAATGGCCAACTTCGGTGGCTACATCTATATATGCCAATTCCCCACCGCTACCACAGACAACGAGGTCCGTCATTGGCTGGGTGTGGTGAATTATTGTCGGCAGTGGATACCAACCACCTTACACTAGCGAAGGGGGGAAGACTACTCTCACCACCGAGGCACTCGAAGCCTTCTGTTGCGTGAAGCAGGCCTTGTTGCAAGCACCGGCCCTTGCTAGGCACCTGTATGACCGGCGGTTCCAGATATACTGTACTATTCTGGAAGGCTGTTGAACAGCAGTACTCACCCAGCAACTTGGGGATAAACACCGGCCCGTGGCATATTCCTCTTCCAAGCTTGAACCAGTGGCTTTAGTCCACCCTGTTTGCACCCAGATCCTGGCAGCGGTAGACAATAGTCTGCAGACTGCTGCCAATATAACTCTCCAACAGGAAATTACGGTGTATAGCTCCCACTCGGTCATCGCTCCACTGGGGCAGCTGCAGACTCAGTATCTTACCGGACCTCTTCAGAATATGTATGAAATATACCTTTTAAACAATCCACGTCTGACATATAGATATTGTACCACTATCAATCCAGCCTGTTTTCTTAGCAGTCCCCCTGACCATGAAGACGTGCCTGGCCACGACTGTCTGGCTTTGATTCAGGAAGCTACTACAATAAGGGAGGATTTGAGCGATATTCCGCTAGATCAACCTGACATGATTATGTATGTTGATGCGAAAATCCGGAGGCCACCAGCTGAAAGGCAAGCTGATTTAAAGGCACACGCTCACCTTCCCGACAGGTCACTGCTCCCGCCGAAAATCAGGAGGCCTCTCCCACTGGAAGGCAAGCAAATTTAAAGGCACATGCTCACCTTCCCGACAGGATCCTGCTCCCTCCGGAGGCCGCTCGCGCTGAAAATGAAGCGAATGTAAAGACACACACTCACCTTCCTGACAGGCCCCTGCTCCTGCCGAAATTCCGGTGTCCGCTCCCACTGGAAGGCAAGCAAATTTAAAGGCACATGCTCACCTTCCCGATAGGCCCTTGCCACCTTCGAAAATGTAGACGCGGCTCCCATTGACAGGCAAGCAAATTTAAAGGCACATACTTACCTTCCCAACAGACCCCTGCTCCAGGAGAAACTCCGGAGTCCGCTCATGCTTAATGGCAAGGAAATGTAAAGGCACACACCTGCCTCCCGATAGACCCCTGCTCCCACTGGAAGGCAAGCAAATTTAAAGGCACATGCTCACCTTCCCCACAGGTCTCTGCTCCCGGCGAAAATCCGGAGTCCGCTCAAGCTGTAAGGCAAGCAAATCTAAAGGCACGCACACACCTTCCCGACAGGCCTTTGCTCCTTCCGAAAATCCGGAGGCCGCTCCCGCTGAAAAGTAAGCAAATTTAAAGGGAAACACATACCTTCCCGACAGTCCCCTGCGTCCGCCGAAAATCCGGAGGCCATTCCTGCTGAAAAGTAAGCTGATTTAAAGGCACACGCTCACCTTCCCAACAGGCCCCTGCTCCCGGCGAAAATCCAGAGGCCGATGAAAGGCACGCAAATTTAAAGGGACACACTCACCTTCCCGACAGGCCCCTGCTCCCGGCGAAAATATGGAAGCGGCTCCCGTTTACAGGCAAGCTAATTTAGAGGCACAAACTGACCTTCCCCACAGCGTCTGCCGAAATTCCGGAGTCCTCTCCCGCTGAAAAGTATGCGAATGTAAAGGCACACACTTACCTTCTCGACAGGTCCCTGCTCCCGGCGAAAGTCCGGAGGCCGCTCCCACTGAATCGCAAGCAAATTTAAAGGCACAGACTCACCTTCCCGACAGGCTCCTGCTCCGGACGAAAATCCTGAGGCCTCTCCCGCTGAAAGGCAAGCAAACTTGAAGGCAGATGCTCACCTTCCCAACAAACCCCTGCTCCCCGCAGAAAAGCCGGACGCCGCTCCCGCTGAAAAGTAAGCCGATATAAAGGTACACACTCACCTTCCTGACAGGCCCCTGCTCCGGCCGAAAATCCGGTGTCCGCTCCCACTGGAAGGCAAGCAAATTTAAAGGCACATGCTCACCTTCCCGACAGGCCCCTGCCACCTTCGAAAATGTGGACGCGGCTCCCATTGACAGGCAAGCAAATATAAAGGCACATACTTACCTTCCCGACAGACCCCTGCTCCAGACGAAAATCCGGAGTCCGCTCATGCTTAAAGGCAAGGAAATTTAAAGGCACACACTCACCTTCCCGACAGGCCCCTGCCTCCGGCGCAAATCCGGAGGCCGCTCCCGCTGAAGGGCAAGCAAATTTTAAGGCACACACTTGCCTTCCCTAAAGGCCACTGCTCCCGTCAACAATCCGGAGGCCGCTTAAGCTGTAAGTAAAGCCAATTTAGTGGCGCACCCTCACCTTCCCGACAGGACCCTGCTCCCGCAGAAAATCTGGAGGCCCCTCAAGCTGAAAGGCAAGCAAACTTAAAGGCCGATACTTACCTTCCCGACAGTCCCCTGCTCCCGCCGAAAATCCGGAGGCCGCTCAAGCTGAAAGGCAATCAAATTTAAAGGCCGATTTTTACCTTCCCGACAGGCCCCTGCTCCCGGCGAAAATGCGGACGCGTCTCCAGTTGACAGGCAAGCAAATTTAAAGGCACGCACTGACCTTCCCGACTCGTCACCTTTCTTCATTTTCAGAAACTCCCTTCCACCAATACTCCTTGTCTCCTGTTGCCCGGCCAGTTATTTATCCATCTACATAGTATACCCTGAAACCCATTCGACTTCACTTTTACCATCAACCTTCCATAGGAAACTATCAAACGGCTTCCTGAATTCCATGTATATGACATCTACAGCCCTTCCATCATAAATTAACTTTGTCCATCCCTAGCCTCAACATCCGTCATGTCCCACTCCTTGGTGAATACCGATGCAAAGCACTCATTTAGAATCTCACCCATTTCCTCTGACTCCACGCACAATTCCATCCGTCATCCATTGTTCCCTAATCTTGCAATTTATATCCCTCATTTTCACAGGGACATGCCTGTCCTGCACTCTAATCAAACTTTCCTTAAAAGACTCCCACATTTCAAATATGCATTTGCCCTTAAAATCCGGAGGCCGCTCCCGCTGAAACGTCAGCGAATGTAAAGGCACAAACTCACTTTCCCGACAGGGCCCTGCGTCCGCCGAAAATCCGGAGGCCGCTCCCGCTGAAACGCCAGCAAATTTAAAGGCTCACACTCACCTTCCCGACAGACCCCTGCTCCCGCGGAAAGGCTAGCAAACCTAAAGGCACATACTTACCTTTCCGACAGGCCCCTGCTCCCGGCGAAAATCCGGAGGCCTCTTCCACTGAAACGTAAGCGAATGTAAAGGCACAAACTCACCTTCCCTACAGGTTCCTATACCCGCCTAAAATCCACAGGCCGCTCAAGCTGAAAGGCAAGGAAATTTAAAGGCACACACTCACCTTCCCGACAGGCGCCTGCTCCCGGCGAAAATATGGACGCGGCTCCCGTTGACAGGCAAGCAAATTTAAAGGCACATACTGACCTTCCCGACAGGCCCCTGCGTCCGCCGAAAATCTGGATTCCTCTCCCGCTCAAAAGTAAGGGAATGTAAATGCAAACACTCACCTTCCCGACAGGCCCCTGCTTCCGCCGAAAAGCCGGAGGCCGCACATGCTGAAAGGCATGCAAATTTAAAGGTACATACTCACCTTCTCGAAAGGCCCCTGCTCCCGCCGAAAATCCGAAGGCCGTTCCCGCTGAAAGGCAAGCAAATTTAAAGGCACATACTCACGTTCCCGACAGGCCTCTGCTCCCGCCGTAAATCCGGAGGCCGCTCCTGCTGAATCGCAAGCAAATTTAAAGGCACATACTCACCTTCCCGACAGGCCCCTGCTCCCGCCGAAAGTCAAGAGGCCGCTCCCGTTGAAAATCACGCAAATTTAAAGGCACACGCCATCTTCCCGACAGGCCCCTGCTCCCGGCGAAAATGCGGACGCGTCTCCCGTTGACAGGCAAGCAAATTTAAAGGAACGTACTGACCTTCCCGACTAGTCACCTTTCTCCATTTTCAGAAACTCCCTTCCACCGCTATTCTCTGTCTCCTATTGCCCGGCCAGTTATTTATCCATCTAGCTAGAACACGCTGAACCCCATTCGACTTCACTTTTACCATCAACCTTCCATGGGAAACTATCACATGCCTTCCTGAAGTCCATGTATATGGACTTCAGCCCTTCCATCATAAATTAACTTTGTCACTTCCACAAAGAATTCTATTGGGTTTGTAAGACATCACCTTCCTGCACAAAACCACCCTTCCTATCACTGATAAGTCTATTTTCTTCCATATGTGAATAGATCATATCCCTCAGTATCTTCTCCCAACAGTTTGCCTACCATTGACTTCAAGCTTAGAGGTCTATGATGCCCTCGATTATCCCTGCTATCCTTCTTAAAGAAAGGGACAATATTAGCAATTCTCCAGTCCTCTGGGACCTCATCCGTGCTCAAGGATGCTGCAAAGATATCTGTTTAGGCCCCAACTATTTCGTCCCTCGCTTCCCTTAGTAACCTGGGAAAGATCCCATCCGGTCCTGGGGACTTGTCCACCTTAATGCCTTTTAGAATTGCCAAAACTTCACTATCCTTATGCCGACTTGACGGAGAGTATTTAAACATCCACCCCTAGCCTCAACATCCGTCATGTCCCTCTCCTTGGTGAATACCGATGCAAAGTACTCATTAAGAATCTTACCCATTTCCTCTGACTCCACGCATAAATTCCCTCTTTTGTCTTTGAGTGGGCCACTCCGTTCTCTCGTTACCCTCTTGCTCCTTATATTCAAATAAAAGGCGTTGGGGTTTTCCTTAATCCTGTTAGCCAAAGATATTTAATGAGCCCATATGCCCTCTGTATTGCGCGTTTGAGATTTGTCCTACTTTCCCGATATTCCTACAAAGCGTCATCAGTTTTAAGTCGTCTCGATCTTATGTATGCTTCCTTTTTCATTTTAGCTAGTCTCACAATTCCATCCGTCATCCATTGTTCCCTAATCTTGCAATTTATATCCCTCATTTTCACAGGGACATGCCTGTCCTAGACTCTAATCAAACGTTCCTTAAAAGACTCCCACATTTCAATTATGGAATTATCCTTAAACAGCTGCTCCCAATCCACATTCCCTAGCTCCTGCCGAATTTTGTTACTCTTGGGCTTTCCCCAATTTAGCACTCTTCCTTTAGGACCACTTTCGTCTTTGTCCACGAATATTCTAAAACTTGCAGAATTGTCATCGCTCTTCCCAAAGTAATCACTGGCTGAAACTTCAACCACCTGGCCGAGATAATTCCTCAAAAGCAGATCCAGTATGGCCCCTTCCCGTGTTGAATTATTTACATACTGCTCTAAAAGAAATTCTCCGGGATGCTCCTTACAACTTCTGCTCCATCTACGCCTCCAATACTACATTAGTCCCATTCAATCTTGGGGAAGTTATAATCTCCCATCACAACCACCCTATTGCCCCAACACGTTTCTATAATCTGTCTACATGTTTGTACCTATACTTCACACTCGCTTGTGGGAGGCCTGTAGTAATGTCCCAACAATGTTACTGCACCCTTCCTAGCTCTGCCCATATTGCCTCAGTGCTCGAAACCTCCATCGTGCCCTCCTTAATCACAGCTGTGATATCATCTCTGACGAGTAACCCAAATCCCCCACCCCTTTTACCTGCCTCTCTATCCCTCCTGAAGCATCCATACCATGCGATCTTTAGTTGCCAGTCTTGTCCTTCCCTCAACCAAGTCTCAGTAAGGCTTATATTCCCAGGAACTAATCCAAGCCCTAACTTCATCTGCCTTACCTGCTACACTTCCCGCATTAAAACAAATGCACCTCAGACCACCTGTCCCTTTGCGTTTATCATCTCTTCCCTTTCTACTCTTCCTCTTAGCCACATTGAGTTTATTATCTAGTACCTTCCTGGCTTTATTTGCTGCCTTTTTACTGCCCCCTAACTTCCGAATATGGTTCCCATCCCCCTGCCACATTAGTTTAAAACCTCCGCAACAGTGTTAGCAAATGCACCTCCTGGGACATTGGTTCCAGTCCTGCCCAGGTTTAGGCCATCCGATCTGTGATGGTCCCACCGGTTCCAATGTACAATGTACAAAAAATCTGAATCCCTCCCTCTTGCACCATCTCTCAAGCCACGTATTCATTCTGACTATGCTTGAGTTTCTGGTCTGACTGTCTCGTGGCACTGGTAGCAATCCTGAGATTACTACCTTTGAGGTCCTACTTTTTAACTTATCTCCTAACTCCCTAAATTATGATTGTATGACCTCACCCCGTTTTTTACCTATATCGTTGGTGCCTCTAAGCACCACGACAACTGGCTGTTCACTCTCGTCCTTCAGTATGTCCCGCAGCCGATCTGAGACATCCCTGACCCGTGCACCCGGGAGGCAACATACCATTCGGGAGTCTCGTTTTCGACCACAGTAACGCCTGTCTACTCCCCTTACGATTGAACACCCTATTATAATAGCGCTGCCAATCTTTTTGCCGCCCTTCTGTTCAGCAGAACCAGCCACCGTGCCATGAGCCTCGCTACTACTGCCTTCCCGGTGAGTCATCTCCCCCAACAGTATCCAAAACGGTATACTTGTTTTGGAGGGAGATGACCGCAAGGGACACTGCACTGCCTTCCTGCTCTTTATCTGCCTATTAGTCACCCATTCCCTCTCTCCCTCACCAATCCTAATCTGCGGTGTGAACATCTCACTGAACGTGCTATCCACGACCTCCTCAGCATCGCGGTTGCTCCAAAGTGAGTCCATCCGCAGATCCAGAGCCACCATGTGGTCTAACAGGAGCTGCAGCTGGACACACTTCCCGCACATGAAGGAGTCAGGGGCATCGGACGCGTCCCCGAACTCCCACATTGAGCACGAGGAGCATAACACGGGTCTGGAATCTCCTGCCATTTTTACACTTTACCTTAACTGATTACAAATATAATATCAAATAATGAATAAGTGAAAGGAATAAGGATTTTACTTAACAATCACAATACTTACCAACAGACGAAGAGTTAAATTTCTCCCAGCTACTGCTAATTGGAGCACTTTCATTTCAAACATTCAAACTAACCCAGAGTTTATAACCCGATTTTGTTGAGTTATCTAACCAGCTGTCTGCACTGAATCATACATCCAGATTTACCTGTCCGGCAGACTGCAGGTGAGTCATCCCCTTCATCCGTCAAACATCCAGATTTACATGTCCGGCAGGCTGCAGATGAACGATCTCCTTCATCCTGCAGCAGTGTTGTTGTTGGAAACAAGCAGCTTGGAGTTTCAGTGTACAGCGGGACACTGGGGGTCCGCCCCTATTGATAAAGGGACGTAGATACACGACCCTTAAACTGGCATTCAGTTCTTGAGGAGAACAATCAGTTACATACCTTACAATATTTAAATAGAATAGAAAACGTTAAACAAATCAAATTTTAGAATAAACTTAACACTCCAATAATTTGTTGAAAATTGATTAACTGAACTTCCAATGGGATGACCGAGCATCGATCAAATTATCGAAGACATCAATGCAACATGCGACCAGGAGTGGTGGGAGCACGTGTAGGCCATTCAGCCCATCGAGCCTGCTCCGGTCTTAAATTACACCATGGCTAAACTGACTGGGGGACCAATCTCCATTCTGCGGAACCCTGATAACCACTGAAAATAATTTTGAAATAATCAACATTAGGGTAGAATGTATTCGATGATCATCCTTCACTGCTCTCTCTGGAAAAGATAATTCAAGTGACAAAAGAAGCTCTGGGAGAAGAAATTCTTAGTTATCTCCATTCCAATGCCCAGAAGTCTCGTTCTGAGACGGAGCTCCTAGTTCTTGAACGGAATGGACTTTCTCATTCAAGGTATTAGTGCATCTAAAACAATAGCATGAATCGCCTGTGATCATTCCCAATATAACCTTGCAATGCAACTAACTCTGATTCACAGAGCTGGAGCAGGGATCTATTTCTAGAGCGATGTTGGTACATTCGGTGTTACACCTGTGCTGGGCTGTCTGCCGTGTCCAACACTGCAGCCTCTTAGCCAGGGTTGTGGACTCAGACTGTCTTAGAAGCAGCTCGACATGAATCTCATTTTAATATCACACAATACATTAAACAAACAGTCCGCTACTACATTAAAACACCGACCGCTTTGTGTCTCTCCAATGTTACAAACATTGTTGCATTCCCTATTTTCCTTACAACGTTTCCCACATATTGGACTCCTGGAGCCACCTTGCAACGGAAAATGGTAAATGTGGCGTTTCAATTTTTTTTAAAGTTAGTTCTCCTGTCCTCTAAATGGTAATCAGAATGTTTTATACTCACTGGCGTCAACAAGAATGAAATGATCTTATTGAACGTTATTGGATCATTAAGAGAGTTTAGAGTGTCATGAAAGTGCTCCTTTTAGAAAGGTAAATGTCTTATCACACCGCTTCAGTGATGTCATTGCGTGGGTGTGAGCTGTTTTGGTTTCAAAGCACAAAAAACAAAGAAACGTACTGCACAGGAACAGGCCCTTCGGCCCTCCAAGACTGTGCCAATCATGCTGCCCGTCTCAACTAAACTCGTCTGCACTTCCTGGGTCTGTGTCCCTCCATTACCATTCTATTCATGTATTTTTCAAGATTCCCCTTAAATGTTACTGTCGCTGCTTCCACCTCCTTCGGCAGCGAGTTCCAGGCACCCACTACCCTCTGTGTAAAAAACTTGCCTCGTACATCTACTCTAAACCTTGCCCCTCGCAGCTTAAACTTATGCCCCTAGTAATTGACCCCTCTACCCTTGGAAAAAGCCTCTGCCTATCCACTCTACCTATGTCCCTCATAATTTTGTAGACCTCTAGCATGTCTCCCCTCAACCTCTGTCGTTCCAGTGAGAACAAACCGAGTTTATTCAACCACTCCTAATAGTTAATGACTTGCATACCAAACAACATCCTGGTAAATCTATTTTGCACCCACTCTGAAGCCTCCATAACCTTCTGGTAGTGTTGCGACCAGAATTGAACACTATACTCCAAGTGTGGCCTAACAAAGGTTCTATACAGCTGCAACATGACTTGCCAATTCTTATACTCACTGCCCCGGCAAATGAAGGCAAGCATGCGGTATGCCTTCTTGAATACCTTCTCCATATGTGTTGCCCCTTTCAGTGACCTGTGGACCTGTACGCCTAGATATCTCTGACTGTCAATACTCTTGAGGGTTCTAGCATTCACTGTATATTCCCTACCTCCATTAGACCTTCCAAATAGCATTACCTCACATTTGTCCGGATTAAACTCCATCTCTCCGCCTAAGTCTCCAAACGATCTAAATCCTGCTGTATCCTCTAAAAGTCGTCATCGCTATCCGCAATTCCAGCAACCTTTGTGTCGTCTGCAAACTTACTAATCAGACCAGTTACATTTTCCTCCACATCATTTATATATACTGCGAACAGGGGCTGTTTAGCTCACAGGGCTAATCGCTGACTTTAAAAGCAGACCAAGCAGGTCAGCAGCACGGTTCGATTCCCGTAACAGCCTCCCCGAACAGGCGCCGGAATGTGGCGACTAGGGGCTTTTCACAGTAACTTCATTTGAAGCCTACTCGTGACAATAAGCGATTTTCATTTTCATTTCATTCAACAGCAAAGGTCACAGCACTGATCCCTACGGAACACCACTAGTCACAGGCCTCCAATTAGAAAAGCACTTCCATTGCTACTCTCTGCCTTCTATGACTTTGCCAGTTCTGTATCCATCTTGCCAGCTCACCCCTGATCCCGTGTGACTCACCTTTTATACCAGTCTGCCACGAGGGACATTGTCAGATGCCTTGCTGAAGACCATATAGATAACATGCAATTCCCTACCTGCATCAATAATGTTTGTGAGACACGATCTCAGCTTCACAAAACAATTCTGCCTCTCGCTAATACGTCAATTTACTTCCTTTTTGGATTTGTTCCTGTCTCGAAGAATTCTCTCCAGTAATTTCCCGACCACTCACGGAATGCACACCGGCCTGTAGTGTCCTGGATTATCCTTGCTACCCTTTTTAAACAAATGAACAACATTGGCTATTCTCCAGTCCTCAGGGACATCACCTGAAGACAGTGAGGATCCAAAGATTTTTGTCAAGGCCTCAGGAATTTTCTCTACAACCTCCTTTAGTATGCTGTCGTGGATCCCATCAAGCCCTGGGACTTAACTACATTAATATTTTTCAAGACGTCCAACACATCGTTGTTTTGTATCTCAATGTGACCCAGGCACACCCTTCTCAAGACTCAACATCCACCAATTATTTCTCTTTCGTGAATACCGATGCAACGTATTTCTTCAGAAACTCGCCCATTTCCTCTGGCTCCACACATAGATTCCCTTGCCTAGCCTTCAGTCGGCCAACCCTTTCTCTGGCTACCCTCTTGCTTTTTATGAACGTGTAAAAAGCCTTCGGGATTTTCCTTAACCCTCTTTGCCAATGACTTTTCATGACCCCGTTTAGTCCTCCTGACTCCTTGATTAAGTTACTTCCTACTTCATTATATTCCACACAGGCTTCGTCTGTTTCCAGCGTTCGCTTTCACATTTTGCTGCTGAGGACTCAAAGAGAATAGAAGTGTTTGACCTGTCACTCTATTTTCATTTTTAAGATTCGTTCCAATAAAGCATCTCATTGATTATAGGTACCTGCTTTAGTAACTTAAATGATACAATTTGCTTTCCGTGATGAATTAAACCCGGTGAGAAAGGGTCTGAATCTTATGAAAAGCCAATCTTATTCAAGTGAGAATGCAGAGTGCTGGACCACGCCCTTGAAGTTGGGTTTTTGGTTTATAGGATTTTGTTTTTGAATTGGAACAGTTGAGGGTGAATTGATTAATGGTTACACATAGATTACTGTAGCCGTATAGAGTATATATACTTTTAAATGATAAAAATCCTTGCTGTTTTGTTACATATAGATGTTAACTACATTCTTAGATTAAAGTGTCTGGGAAGGCTGTCAACCTCTCTTGTAGTTTCTGGCTATCTGATTGTACCTCCACTGTGGGTGGAACTGGATGTTCCAGAGGCCCGGGACTCGTCAGAGGGGCAGCTCGTTTTTGGGGCCGGGCTAACCTCTGACCGTCCGACCCTCGGCTGCTCCTATCGCCACCTGCTGTACGCGATGTGATGTGTGGTGCGCACAAGATTATGTCCCAGTAGAGTCTTCACTCAAGTGCACAATGGAAGTGAAAGTCACATGGGATGTTTTAGGGTGTTGGAGACAGCTGTGACGGAAAGTCCGTGCCTTCCTCCGACATGAGCTCCGGGGTGTCCCGAGTACTGGTATTTAGGATGCTTTCCCCACCAGTACTCTTCTGGCCGGGGGGCACTGGCTCTGGCCCTTACTGGGGCAGGGGACTTCGGATGGACCGGCCCCATCTCCGGCAGGTCCTGTACACACAAGACGAAATGTATATTTAGATATCGGGCCTGGCGTGCCTCGGGTGATGGTGAGCTTTAGCTGGAGAGGGAGCTGAGGGGGATGCGGGTTGAGGGAGTGTGTGCTGAGGGATGAGTGGGTGTGAGGGGGTCTGAGGGGGGTGTGAGTTCAGGGGTTGCGGGTCGGAGGGTGGGGGGGTGAGGGATGAGGAAGGTGAGAGGAGTCGATAGCGTGAGGGGTGAGGAGGGTGCCGTGGGTAAATGGGGTGGCTGTGTTTGTGTGTGTGGTGTGGGTATCCACACATGTCTCATGGGGATTGGCAACTGAGCGGGGTCTAGCTTGCTGATCCGGCATCGACCTCCACCTCGGCGATGTACCTTTCCTCCGGGACGCCGGCCACGTCCAGTGCCCTCTGCTCGGGCAAGGTGAGGGGCCGCAGGTCTTGTGGCCCCCCTCTGGTCTTCTCCCGCTGCCGGGGGTTGTGCGGAGACATTTCCTGGGGGGCGAAGCATGCAGCCCACGATTGGATAGGTGATGGCATTAGCGGGCAGGTCACGCGGCCATTGCGGCTGGCATAGGGGTTGGCATATGGGACAGTATGGGGTTCGGTCGTCCCCCGGGGGGTCCGATTTACATGTGTGTGTGGGGGGGGCTTGATGCAGGGCACAGCGCTGCCTACTCACCCTGACCACCCCAAGGAGTCGTGGAGTTTCTTCCTGCACTGGATGGAAGTCTGGGCGACATTTCCCATGGCGTGGCCGCCTCTGCCACGTGCTCCCAGTCACGGCGAACGGCGGAGCCTTGGGTACAGTGTCATGCTTTTCTGTTCCACGTCGTCCAGGAGGGTGTCCAGCTCAGCGTCCCTGAACTATGACGCTACTCTCCTTCCAGCCATCTTGTTGGGCGGGACGGTGTGTGTGGGGGGGGGGGGGGGGGGGGGGGGGGGGGGGGGGGGTGGATTGTCTTCAGTGCGGCTGAGGTGAATGAGTCTCATGTGCCCCAATCATGAACCCGGCGAATCCGCCACCGTTTTGCATGGCGATGATACGAGCTAAGCCGGTGAACCTGTTGCGCCGGGTTTCCTGTCAGAAAACACCACTGTTCACACGCCAGCATCAGCACTTAGTCTCAAAAGCGGAGAATCGAGCCGCCTTTCTTTCAATATCACATGTCTGCTGAATAGATCTCGATTACATTCATTCACTCAGTATCCTTAGATGTCATGCTGAATAATTCAAAGGAAAAACAATAAGAATCCGTCCTGAACTTTTGGCGTCCTTTGATCCGAAAACCATTTTGGCCGTTTATTACAGCCCCCTCCCTCCCCCCCCCCCCACCCCCCCCCCCCCCCCCCCCCACCCCCCAACTGCCAGCGAGAGACAGATGAGCAGATAGGTAGAGAAATGATGGATAGGTGCAAAAGTAATAGGGTTGTTACTATTAAGGAGTCGTGGAGTTTCTTCCTGCACTGGATGGAAGTCTGGGCGACATTTCCCATGGCGTGGCCGCCTCTGCCACGTGCTCCCAGTCACGGCGAACGGCGGAGCCTTGGGTACAGTGTCATGCTTTTCTGTTCCACGTCGTCCAGGAGGGTGTCCAGCTCAGCGTCCCTGAACTATGACGCTACTCTCCTTCCAGCCATCTTGTTGGGCGGGACGGTGTGTGTGGGGGGGGGGGGGGGGGGTGGGGGGGGGGTGTGGATTGTCTTCAGTGCGGCTGAGGTGAATGAGTCTCATGTGCCCCAATCATGAACCCGGCGAATCCGCCACCGTTTTGCATGGCGATGATACGAGCTAAGCCGGTGAACCTGTTGCGCCGGGTTTCCTGTCAGAAAACACCACTGTTCACACGCCAGCATCAGCACTTAGTCTCAAAAGCGGAGAATCGAGCCGCCTTTCTTTCAATATCACATGTCTGCTGAATAGATCTCGATTACATTCATTCACTCAGTATCCTTAGATGTCATGCTGAATAATTCAAAGGAAAAACAATAAGAATCCGTCCTGAACTTTTGGCGTCCTTTGATCCGAAAACCATTTTGGCCGTTTATTACAGCCCCCTCCCTCCCCCCCCCCCCACCCCCCCCCCCCCCCCCCCCCCCACCCCCCAACTGCCAGCGAGAGACAGATGAGCAGATAGGTAGAGAAATGATGGATAGGTGCAAAAGTAATAGGGTTGTTACTATTAAGGAGTCGTGGAGTTTCTTCCTGCACTGGATGGAAGTCTGGGCGACATTTCCCATGGCGTGGCCGCCTCTGCCACGTGCTCCCAGTCACGGCGAACGGCGGAGCCTTGGGTACAGTGTCATGCTTTTCTGTTCCACGTCGTCCAGGAGGGTGTCCAGCTCAGCGTCCCTGAACTATGACGCTACTCTCCTTCCAGCCATCTTGTTGGGCGGGACGGTGTGTGTGGGGGGGGGGGGGGGGGGTTGGGGGGGGGGGGTGGATTGTCTTCAGTGCGGCTGAGGTGAATGAGTCTCATGTGCCCCAATCATGAACCCGGCGAATCCGCCACCGTTTTGCATGGCGATGATACGAGCTAAGCCGGTGAACCTGTTGCGCCGGGTTTCCTGTCAGAAAACACCACTGTTCACACGCCAGCATCAGCACTTAGTCTCAAAAGCGGAGAATCGAGCCGCCTTTCTTTCAATATCACATGTCTGCTGAATAGATCTCGATTACATTCATTCACTCAGTATCCTTAGATGTCATGCTGAATAATTCAAAGGAAAAACAATAAGAATCCGTCCTGAACTTTTGGCGTCCTTTGATCCGAAAACCATTTTGGCCGTTTATTACAGCCCCCTCCCTCCCCCCCCCCCCCCCCCCCCCCCCCACCCCCCCCCCCCCCCCCCCCCCACCCCCCAACTGCCAGCGAGAGACAGATGAGCAGATAGGTAGAGAAATGATGGATAGGTGCAAAAGTAATAGGGTTGTTCTGTTGGGGATATTAATTTCCTCTCTATTGAATGGACTCACTTAGTGCAAGGAGTTTGGATGGTTCGGCGTTTGTAAGGTGTATCCAGGAAGCATTCTTGATGCAATATGCAGATAGTCCAACCAGGGAAGGTATTGGTATTGGGGAATAAGCCAGGATAGGTGATTGAGGTTTCAGTACGGGAACATTTTGGGAATAGTGACCGTAATTCCTAAGCTTTAGGGTACTTTTAGATAGAGATGAGGGCTCCTCTCGCGTTCAGATGCAAAACCTGGAAATAGCAAATTACGATAACATTAGAGAGGATTTAAGAATTCGGATTAGATGTGGCCGTTGGATGGTAAAGCAACATCTTACACGGGGGAGTCTGTCAACCGACAGTTGATCAGGAATCAGGAAAGTCACGTTACTGAGAAAATAAAGTATACGTATGGGTAGTTTAAGGCGCCTTGGATAACAAGGGATATTATGAACCTCATCAAAAGACAAATGAGGCTTTTGTAATGCCTATAAGGGTTGAAACTAGCGAAACAATTGACTACAATGAAAGCAGGAGGTTACGGAAGCTGGAAATTAGGAGAGCTAGGAGGGGTCATGAAAAGTGCTTGGCAAGTAGGATTGAGGTGAATCCCAAAACATGGGATTCATATGTAAAAAGCAAGAGAGTGACCAGGAAAGGATTGGATCACTTAAGGATAATTTGTGCAATCTATGTGTTGAGCGAGAGGAAATGGGTGAGGTACTAAATGAATACTTTGCATCGGTGATCACTAAAAAAGGGACTTTGTGGAAGTTGGGTAGGGTATGCCGGCAGTGTGGATTATGTTCACATAGAAAAAGAGGAGGTATTGAGTCTTTTAAAATATATTAAGGTAGATAGGCCTCCTGAGCCACCTGGAAGTTGTCCCAGAATACTGAGGGACGCAAGGGAGGAAATTGCTGGAGACTTGACTGACATCTTTATATGCCCATTGCCTACAGGTCAGATACCATACGACTGGAGCATAGCTAATGGTGTACCGCTGTTTACGACAGGTAGCAGGTATAATCCAGAAACAGATAGACTGGTGAACCTCACGTCGGCAGTAGGTAAATTACTGGGGAGAATTCTCAGGGGAAGGATTTATACCCATTTGGAAACAAATGGACTAATTAGCGATAGACAGCATGGTTTAGTGAAGCGGAGGTCGTGCCTCACTAATTTCATTGAGTTTTTTGGGGAGATGACAAAGATGATTGATGAGGGGAGGGCGGTGAACGTTGTTCACATGGACTTCAGAAGAGTCTCTGACCAGTTGCCTCACGGCAGATAGTACAAAAGGTGAAGTCACTCAGGATCAGAGGTGAAGTGGTAAGATGGATGCAGAATTGGCTCGGTCACAGAAGACAAAAGGGTAGCAGTAGAAGGCTGCTTTTTCTGAATGGAAGGTTGTGACTAGTGGTGTTCGACAGATTTCGGTGCTGGAGCTTCTGTTGTTTGTGGTGTACATAAATGATTTGGAGGAAAACGTAGCGAGTCTCATTAGTGAGTTCGTGGATGACGCCAATGTTGGTGGAATGGCACATAGTGTTGAGTATTGTCAGACGATACAGCAGGACATAGATAGGATGGAGACTTCGGCATAGAAATTGCAAATAGAGTTTGATGCGGTCAAATGTGAGGTAATGCATTTTGATAGGTCTGACACAAAGGGAAATATATCATAAATGGTGAATCCCTTCTCAATATAGAATGTCAGAGAGATCTGGGCGTGCAGGTATACAGATCTTTGAAGATGACAACACAAGTGGACAAGTTACTCAAGAAAGCATACGGAATGCTTACCTTCAATGGACGGGCCATCGAGTATAAAGACGGGAAAGTTATACTCCAGCTATATAGATCCTTGGTCAAGCCGCATTTGGAATATTGCACAATCCTTGTCTCCACACTATCTGAAGGACGTGGTTGTGTTAGCGAGGGTGCAGAGGAGATTTACCAGGATATTGCCTGGTCTGCAGGGTGTTAGCTATGTGGCGAGGCTGAATAGAGTGGAACTGCATTCATTAGAAAGACGGAGGTTGAGGGGTGACCTGATACAGATCTACAAGATTAGGAGGGGCATAGATAGAGTGGATGGACAGGTACTATTTCCCAGGGTGGAGGGGTCAGTCACCAGGAGCATACGTTTAATGTACGTGCGGCAACTTTTGAGGAGATGTGCGAGGCAGACCTTTTACGCAGAGGGTGTTGTGTGCCTGGAACGTGTTGCCAGGGGAGGCAGATACATTAACGGCGTTCAAAAGTATTGTTGACAATCACATAGATCGGATGGGTAAAGAGGGATACAGCACAAGGAAATACTAAGGGTTTTGGAAAGGTTGGGTATCATGGCCGGTAAAGGTTTGGAGGACGGAAGGGCCTCTTTCTGTGCTGTATTGTTCTTTGTTCATGCTTCAAGCTCTAGTATCCGCCCGGAGCGGAATTAACCTCTTCACAGTGGGCTTATCAAACTCATCCAACAGCTAATATCTTTCAAGAAGTTCCCATTCCGTAATTTAAATTGCAGTGAGTTGAACATTTCAAAGTTGGTCACTATTTTTTCAGGGAATAACCAGTTCCCATCAGCTATGAAGCCCCGGAATTTTATGGGATTCTGCCAAAAAGCAAAAATGTCCCTGCAGAAATACAGATATGGAAACAAATCCACAGTTTCCAGGCATGGTCTCAGCAACTATCTGAGCACCCCTGGCAACACAGACATAATCTTAAACTCCATAAACCCGGAAGCAATGAACAGAATCCGGTTCCGTGCACATCTTTGGACACGGTGGGGTAATTGAAGAAGACGAATCAACCTAACCTTTGGATTGTAGGAGCATCCGTCAAAATCCAATTGGCTTTCTTCATTAATTCATCTGCAGATTTATATTTTGTAGGTGCTTTATTTACGAATACACCCATGATCATCTACATCGCCCAATCTTCAGTCTCTCTTTGTTTTTACAATATTTCTGCACTATGTTCTTTCAGCCAAAAAGCACAATTCGAATTTGTCCAACTCGAGTTATCTACCTCTATCTTCTGCTGATTCAGGGCGGCACGATGGCACGTTGGTTAGCACTGCTGTCTCACGTTGTCAAATTCGGCCTTGTCTGTTATGGTCTGTGTGGAGTTTCGACCTTCTCCTCATGTATGCCCGCCGGATGCTCCAACAGTCCAAAGGTTAGGTTGATTGTTCTACTTAAATCACCCCACCGTGTCCAAAGATGTGCAACGAACGTGATGTTACGGGATAGGGTGGGTGAATGGGCCTTAAACGAGTGATCTTTCAGAGGGTCGGTGCAGACTCGATTGCATGAAAGCGTTGTCGGGATTTTCTGGACTAACTGTTCCTTCTGGAACATTCGCTCCTATTCATATATTTTACAGTCGGCAAAGCAATTATGCATCTTCTTTACTCATGAAAATGAAAATCGCTTATTGTCACGAGTAGGCTTCAATGAAATTACTGTGAAAAGCCCCTAGTCGCCACATTCCGGCGCCTGTCCGGGGAGGCTGGTACGGGAATCGAACCGTGCTGCTGGCCTGCTTGGTCTGCTTTAAAAGTCTGCTTTGTGAGCTAAACCAGCCCCTCATGTTAATGATCATTATTGATCATTGACCTGGGGTTCTGACTCAGCGCTGCTGTGTACGTCATTGCAGAAATCACAATACTCCACTATATTACAGCGTATTTATCAAAGATATAGGGATCCAGTGAGCTGGATAATCCTGGATTCAGGTGACCATATTAACCCTTAACAAGCTGAACACTTACCTTGTGTTCTGTCTTTTGTCCAAACCATGTTATTCCGAATTGAAAAGTATGCTGCTTCCATTTCCCTTGTTTTTCCCTCCCTCTGTTACCTTTTTCTGGGGAAGGTGGGACCTCTATAGACAGGATGGTCTACATCTAACCTGAGGGGCACCAATATCCTGGGGGGGAGATTTGTTGGTGCTCTTTGGGAGGGTTTAAACTAATTCAGCAGGGGCATGGGAACCTGGATTGTAGTTTTGGGGTACGGGAGATTGAGAGTATAGAGGTCAGGAGCACAGATTTGACTTCGCAGGAGGGTGCCAGTGTTCAGGTAGGTGGTTTGAAGTGTGTCTACTTCAATGCCAGGCGTATGCGAAATAAGGTAGGGGAACTGGCAGCATGGGTTGGTACCTGGGACTTCGATGTTGTGGCCATTTCAGAGACATGGATAGAGCAGGGACAGGAATGGTTGTTGCAGGTTCCGGGGTTTAGGTGTTTTAGTCAGCTCAGAGAAGGGGGCAAAAGAGGGGGAGGTGTGGCGCTGCTAGTCAAGGACAGTATTACGGTGGCAGAAAGGATGCAAGATGGGGACTCTTCTTCCGAAGTAGTATGGGCTGAGGTTAGAAACAGGAAAGGAGAGGTCACACTGTTGGGAGTTTTCTATAGGCCACCCGATAGTTCAAGGGATGTAGAGGAAAGGATGGCGAAGATGATTCTGGAAAAGAGCGAAAGGAACAGGGCAGTTGTTATGGGAGACATTAACTTTCTAAATATTGACTGGAAAAGATATAGTTCGAGTAAATTAGATGGGTCGTTCTTTGTACAATGTGTGCAGGAGGGATTGCTGACACAATATGTTGACAGGCGAACAAGAGGCGATGCCACATTGGATTTGGTTTTGGGTAATGAACCAGGCCAGGTGTTAGATCTGGAGGTAGGTGAGCACTTTGGAGACAGTGACCACAATTCCGTGACCTTTACGTTAGTGATGGAAAGGGATAAGTATACCCAGCAGGGCAAGAGTTATAGCTGGGGAAGGGCAATTATGATGCCATTAGACATGACTTAGTATGTGTAGGTTGGAGAAGTAGGCTGCAAGGGTTGAGCACACTGGATATTTGGAGCTTGTTCAAGGAACAGCTATTGCATGTTTTTGATAAGTACGTACCAGTCAGGCAGGGAGGAAAGGGTCGAGCGAGGGAACCGTGGTTTACCAAAGAAGTGGAATCTCTTGTTAAGAGGAAGAACGAGGCCTATGTAAAGATGAGGCGTGAAGTTTCCGTTGGGGCGCTTGATAGTTACAAGGAAGCGAGGAAGGATCTAAAGAGAGAGCTAAGCCGAGCAAGGAGGGGACATGAGAAGTATTTGGCAGGTAGGATCAAGGAAAACGCAAAAGCTTTCTATACGTATGTCAGGAATAAAAGAATGACGAGGGTAAGAGTAGGGCCAGTCAAGGACAGTGGTGGGAAGTTGTGTGTGGAGGCTGAGGAGCTAAGCGAGTTACTAAATGAATACTTTTCGTCAGTATTCACTCAAGAAAAAGATAATATTGTGGGTAATGTCTTGGAGAGAATTATAAGAGATACGATTGATAATCATCTAGATAGGAATAATATGATTCGGGATAGTCAGCATGGTTTTGTGAAGGGTAGGTCATGCCTCACAAACCTTATCGAGTTCTTTGAGAAGGTGACTGAACAGGTAGACGAGGGCAGAGCAGTTAATGTGGTGTATATGGATTTCAGTAAAGCGTTTGATGAGGTTTCCCACGGTCGACTATTGCAGGAAATACGGAGGCTGGGGATTGAGGGTGATTTAGAGATGTGGATCAGAAATTGGCTAGTTGAAAGAAGACAGAGGGTGGTGGTTGATGGCAAATGTTCAGAATGGAGTTCAGTTACGAGTGGCGTACCACGAGGGTCTGTTCTGAGGCCGTTGCTGTTTGTCATTTTTATAAATGACCTCGAGGAGGGCGCAGAAGGTTGGGTGAGTAAATTTGCAGACGACACTAAAGTCGGTGGAGTTGGAGACAGTGCGGAAGTATGTTGCAGGTTACAGAGGGACATAGATAAGATGCATAGCTGGGCTGAGAGGTGGCAAATAGAGTTTAATGTAGAGAAGTGTGAGGTGATTCACTTTGGAAAGAATAACAGGAATACGGAATATTTGGCTAATGGTAAAATTCTTGGTAGTGTGGATAAGCAGAGGGATCTCGGTGTCCATGTACATAGATCCCTGAAAGTTGCCACCCAGGTTGATAGGGTTGTGAAGAAGGCCTATGGTGTGTTGGCCTTTATTGGTAGAGGGATTGAGTTCCGGAGCCATGAGGTCATGTTGCAGCTGTACAAAATTCTGGTACGGCCGCATTTGGAGTATTGCATACAGTTCTGGTCGCCTCATTATAGGAAGGACGTGGAAGCTTTGGAACTGGTGCAGAGGAGATTTACCAGGATGTTACCTGGTATGGAGAGAAAATCTTATGAGGAAAGGCTGATGGACTTGAGGTTGTTTTCGTTAGAGAGAAGAAGGTTAAGACGTGACTTAATAGAGGCATACAAAATGATCAGAGGGTTAGATAGGGTGGACAGTGAGAGCCTTCTCCCGCGGATGGAGGTGGCTAGCACGAGGGGACATAGCCTTTAATTGAGGGGTAATAAATATAGGACAGAGGTCAGAGGTAGGTTTTTTACGCAAAGAGTGATGAGGCCGTGGAATGCCCTACCTGCAACAGCAGTGAACTCGCTAACATTGAGGGCATTTAAAAGTTTATTGGATAAGCATATGGATGATAATGGCATAGTGTAGGTTAGATGGCCTTTAGTTTTTGACTTCCCATGTCAGTGCAACATCGTGGGCCGAAGGGCCTGTACTGCGCTGTATCGTTCTATGTACTAATTGGACAACATTTATCAAACACGGTTGTCATATGTTGAGCATACTAGGATTTAAAAACCAAGCAATGATCTCAACCTAAAATGTCGGCTTCCAGCCGGTGTGCAGTGACATTTAGTATGTTAACCGCCTATACTTTTCAGATCAGTCGATTTGTTCATTAATTGTTTGGCAGCTCCGACTTTTTGCAGATCATAGAATTTACAGTGCAGAAGGAGGCCATTCGGCCCATCGGGTCTGCACCGACCCTTGGAAAGAGCACCCCACTTAAGCCCACGACTCCACCGTATCTCCGTAACTCCACTTACCCTTTTGTTTTGGACACTAAGGGGCAATTTATCATGGCCAATCTACCTAACCTGCACATCCACTGTCTTTGGACTGTGGGAGGAAACCGGAGCACCCGAAGGACACCCACGCACACACGGGGAGGATGTGCAGACTCCGTACGGACAGTGACCGAGCCAGCAATCGAACATGGAACCCTGCAGCTGTGAAGCAACTGTGCTAACCACTGTGCTATCGTGTTGCCCAGAGGAGGGCGTATCCATGCACGATGACGAATTTTTGTGACCACGCCAAAACCAATATATTGCTTATTCCAACAGTAGAGCCTCAATCGGTCCGGGATCGTATTTCTATAATTATAGTTTATACTGGAAATGTTATGTTCTGTAATAATAATCTTTATTAATGTCACAAGAAGGCTTACATTAACACTACAATTAAGATATTGCAATAAACCCCCAGCTGGTGCAGCGTGGCATCTGATTTTATACCTGATGTAATAATAATAATAATTGCTTATTGTCACAAGTAGCCTTCAGCGAAGTTACTGTAAAAAGCCCCTAGCCGACACATTCCTGCGCCTACTCGGGGAGGCTAGTATGGGAATTGAACCCGTGCTGCTGCCATTGTTCTGAATTGCAAGCCAGCAATTTAATGCACTCTGATAAAACTGGAGACCGACTGAAGCACACACTCTGCTGATGTGAAAGAGGGAGCAAGGCCAAATGAATTAAAGGAGCAATGGATCACTCATCACAAAGAAAAGAACAAACTGCTAACGAGGTTATGTTGAGGAAGAGGAGCCCACATGTATTAAATCTGCAGATTAACCCAGACTGCACACACAACGCTTCACTGCAGTGGTCGGAACCTGTGTCTGAGAAATTCAGTGGAAGATGATGAAACTTCTGTCTTTGATCGTTGGTTACATGTTGATGGCCGAGTCTAACGCTTCTCGAGGTCGATACCGTGATCCGAATATAGGTTATTTATACATTTGTATTTGCGTCTTTTCCTGTTTGGTCATTGTAGATTGAGATGGTAAATCGCGAGGATGTCGGTTTTCGGATCCACGCCAATATGTGAAGCTTCTGTTGGTTAGTGACCTCCTGAGGTACAAGATAAATATCCGGTATTGAGATGTGATCAACACAGTACAACCCATGAGTCCAAAACACTCCGATGTTTATGATCTTGATGTCTGGTGCCAGATATCCAAACGTATTGCGTTCAGTGTTGGCCCCTGTACCCCGGAACAGAATCCGTGGACTGACTTTATTTCCAAACAACGTTTTTCTCGTGAAAATTTACGTCGATAAACGGCTTTTAAATCCAGCTAATACCCGTCCTGAAGGCGGGAAGAGCAGGGAAGATTCCTGGTCAGAAATAGAGCTTCAGTCAGCGTCAGGTCTGTGCAGGACGTTGACAAATATCATTAAAACAGAAACAAACCTCGTCGGTTTATTGCCTGGTCAAACAAGCAACAGTTATGAATCGGAGCCGGGGTTTGCCTTTGTAATCCGATTACCATTGTAGGAGTTCCGAAGTATTTCGCTGCATTGAGTCATTCCCCATAACGTTGGAAATGTGTTTATTTGTTTGTTGTTTATTCTCTGACACACTGTTACAAATAATGTTCTTCTCCATTCCTGCTTTCAGAAATGCGTTCCATATGGTGTGTCCTCCCTCAGACAAAATGTCGCATTGGTGTCTGTAAATCAAACGAAGTTGTTTTTAAGGCATTTTGTATTCATTACTTATCCTGTTGCAGACTGGTGCAGGAGAAGGTCCTCTAGTTTCGAACTCTAAACAACCAAGTCCTCAAACACCAGTTTGAAACCTCCAGTGCTTCCAAAAAGACTGTATTTGATTGTTCAGGTGTCCTACTCTGATCCTTTGTGATCCAATCTCAGCAATGGTCTGTAGTCAGAAATAAACATGACATCATTTCAGTGTCTTCTTTCAGTTCGCGCACCAATTGTTAGGTTTTGAATGAGGCAGAGAAATTAAGAAATAGTGACAAAGATTCTACTTCAGGAAGTCTTCGAAAGCTTCGAATATTTTTTCAAGGACATTAAAAATGTGCATGTCCTAGATTGTCGGCAATCTGATTGCCCTTAGCTCATGATCACACATGGAGGTGTTGCACAGTCAGAGAAGACGAGGTAAATTAGGCAGGAAACATACTACATGATACTTGAGATGTAAGCGTGGCTATCTGAGCCAGTATTATGGACTCATAATTAACTCCCTTTGAGAACATGTTTGTGTGCTAATATTTTGAATCGCCACCCACCATGTAAGCGGTACATGCTCATGCCACTTGGCCAACGTTGTCTACCTCATATGCTGCAGGAAAGGATGTCCCGAACCGTGGTACATTGGTGAGACCATTGAAGATGACATTGCGCCACAACCGCCAAGCAGGAATTCTCACTTCCAGACGGGGATCACTTCAGCGATCAAGGGCATTCAGCCTCTGAACTCCGGGTAAGCGTTCTCCAAAGTAGCCTGCAGGACGATCGACAACGCGGAATCGCCGAGCAGAAACCTCTAGCCAAGTTCCGCACACATGAGTACGGCCTCAACCGGGACCTTGGATTCATGTCACACTGCATTTATCCCCCACCATCTTGACTTCTCTTGCAAAGTCCTACCAACTGTCCAGGCTTGAGACAATTCATACCTCTTTAACCTGGGGTTACCCCTTTCTCTGGATCAGTAAAGACCTGCAAATTCTCGCATTCAAAGCATTGTCTTGCATCTTCTACTTTGTCTACATGTATGTTTATGGAACATACGCCTTCATTCTCCTGAGGAAGGAGCAGTGTTTCGAAAGCTAGTGTTTGAAACAAATCTGTTGGACTTTAACTTGGTGTTGTAAGACTTCTTACTGTGCTCATCCCAGCCCAACGCCGGCATCTCCACATCAGATTTATCTTGGCCATCACGTGGACTAATACATGTCCTCCAGGCCCTTTCCTCGAGGTTCGGCAGACTTGGCAGATATGTTAGCATCACATTGAGTTCTGAGTTGCAAACTTTTATTTTCTCACCTTTGGCTCGCTCCTTGGAGAACACAATCCTTCTTGTACCTTTGCCTATTTCAAACGCGACACTTTTACTTCATTTTTTCTCTTTCCTTCCCACTGCACTAATTCCGAATAGACTGGAATAAATGGGAATCAGGGGGGAAACTCTCCGCCTTTTGGAGTCAAACCTGGACAAAGGAAGATGTTTGTGGCGGTTGGAGGTCAATAATATGAGCTCCAAGACATCACTACAGGAGATCCTCAGGGTAGTGACCTACGCCCAACCATCTTCAGCTTTTTCATCAATGATCTTCCTTCCAACATAAAGTGGGGATGTTTGCAGATGATTGCAGACTGTTCAGCATTCGCGGCTCCTCGGATAATGAAGCTGTCCATGTCCAAATTCAGCAAGACCTGGACAATATCGTGGGCTGACATGTGACAAGTTACATTTCCGCCACACAAGTGCCAGGCAACGGCCAACTCCTACAAGAAAGAATAGACCAATCTCCCCTTGACATTCACTGGCATTACGATCGCTGAATCCCCTGGACTAGACACATGAATACTGTGGCTACCAGGGCAAGTGAAATAATCGGAGTCCTCCGGTGATTAACTCACCTCCGCATCCCCAAACTTATCCACCCTTGACATGACATAAATCAAGAGTGTAACGGAATACTCTCCAATTTCCTGGATGAGTGCAGCTCCAAATACACTCAAGAGGCTCAACACTATCCAGGACAAAGCAGCCGGCTTGATTGCTCCACCTTCCGCAAACATTCGAACCCTTCACCACCGACGCACATTGGCATCCGTGTGTACCATCTACAAGATGCACTGCAATAACTCATCAAGTTCAATCAGGAAGCACCTGCCAAACACACGACCACTACCATCTGGAAGGAAATGAGCAGCAGATACTGGGAACCCCACCACCTAGAGTTTCCGCTCGAAGTCACTCACCAGCCTGACTTGGAAATATATCATCGTTCCTTCACGGCCGCTGGTGCAACATTCTGGAACTTTGTCCCATACAGCACATTGGGTGTACCTACACCTCAAACATTGCATCAGTTCAAGGAGGCAACTTACTACCACGTTCTGAAGGTGATAAATGACAAGTTACATTTGCGCCACACAAGTGCGAGCAAAGACCATCACCTACAAGAGAGGATCTAACAATCGCCCTTTGACGTCCAATGGAATTGCTAACGCTGAAGCGCCCAACTAGGGATGGAGAACAAATGCTAGCTAAAGAAGCGACGCCCACGTCCCATAAATTAATTTTAAAAACAAAATTGTCCACACTTTTGTAAACCAGGCATGGATAGATACCCAATTGTTAGAAAGTCCTGAACACGTCTCAAACTAGTTTTCAGTCGACAGCACTTCAAATCCCACAACACTCTTCCCTGTGTTCCCTGCTCTCATATTCCTGGAATTCACATTGACCAACTCCACATCAATCAGGGATGTTTTGTCTCGTTAACTCCACCTAATTGTGTTGTGATATGGCCGGTGGCAATTGTCAGTCTATCCACATTGCAATTCACAATTGTACAAGACTCACAACGATTTGCAAGTTGTATGTTTTTTAAAAATGGAACAAGAAGTCGGGAGAAATCCCGTTTGTCGATTTTGATTATTGCACTATAACAATTATCAAAACGGAATAGAAAAGCTAAACAAGCAACGTTCAATTGGCATTATTTCAAAAATCATTTCCTAAACGTTTTCTGCTTGGCTCAAATCATTTAAAAAATACTTTTCGGCAACAGTAATCATACATTTTCAACTCTAAAACCTTTCAGTGATATTACCACCGACAACCATTGTTTCTACACGGAACTGTTTAACATGCTTCTGTCTATTTCACTAAGTGCTGAACGAAAACAAAGTTTGCCTCAATACCTTGCAAGGATAACACTTATCTGTAGATGGCTGTTAAATGATGTCCTGTGTGGCCTTTTTCAGAGGACATGATTTTCAGAATAGCATTGCTATACTTCTCCCTGCAGCCTTCAGTTTCTGTTACATGTCCTTTCCCCTCAGCACGAAAGCAATATATTTACACAGCGTTGGTGGTCCAACTTTTCACATTAAGAGGAGCTTCCATGGTAATTTTGCAGTTCCTATTTTTGGGGAGAATTCGGGTGTATGCAGAACTTTCTTCATGTGCGACCTTTGCAAATTAAAAAACAATATATAATCTTATTGATATGTACCACTTTTTACAGAGTAACAGCTCATGTGTTCTGGTATTTAGAAATAAAGTTGTTTCCTGTTTACAATATGTGTTACCTGAGGGCCGCCCTTCTGCCTCACCCCGCCCCCCCCCCCCCCCCCGCCCCCACACACACAATACCATCCGCCCTCGCGCCACCGCCTACCTTTCCTTCGTTGCAAAATAAGTTTCTCCCTTAGTGTTGAGATCCGCCCTGGATGTTACATAGTTTTCCACTTTGTTTTCGGTGTATTTCGTTTTAATTGTTGCCGGGGGGGGCGGTGGCGGGGGAGGTTGGATGGAGAGGCTGCATTGCTACTCCCCTCCTCTCCTTTTTCCAATCTATCGTTTTGTGATTCCCTTGAGTACCCGCCTCCCCGCCCCCCCCCCCCCCGCCCCCGCCCCTGCTCCTTTGCTTGTGTTCCCTGCGTGTGCCTTCCCTTGTCTTCCTCCCTGTATTCCCCCTCTCTTCCTAGTCGCTCTTGGCCTTGAGCAGGCAGTGAATTGTCCTCACGTTTTGTGGAAGTCCTTGTCCGACCCTCGGATGGTTTACTTGATCCCCTCCAGGTGGGGAAATTCCGACAGGTCTGACAGCTACTCTACAGCTCTGGGTGGTGCTGCTGATCGCCAGCCCAGCAGGTATCTCCGGCGGTCGATGACTGAGGAAGAGAGCTGGAGTGTCAGCTCTGCTCCCCATACGTCGTCCTGGCTGTTTCGATACCCTGAAGACTGCCAATCCCGGGGACGGCTCCACCATGTGGAGGACCTGGTGCAGTGCTGGGGAATGAAGCAGGATAGGTAGCTCATTGTGATGGTGAGGGAGCATTTTAGTGATCGCGACCACAGCATGGTTCAATTTAAATTTGTTATGGACAAAGAAATTGCAAGTTGCAAAAAACTGTTTTTGGATTGGGGGAGTGCATATTTTAACAAATTAAGGCAGGATCTGGCCACGGTAGACTGGAAACTGTTACTTATGGTGACACCTACAGAAGAGCTGTCGGGGAGTGTTGAAAGTGGAAATGGGGAGGGTGCAGGCCCAACATGTTCCGCGGGGGATAAAAGGAAAGTGTAACAACCCCAGAGAACCATGGATGGTCAGGGACATTCAGGATACAATGAGAAAGAAAAGAGGCGTTTTTAACATGTACAAGAGGAGCAGGTCTGAAGCGGCAGCAGTGGAGTACAGAAAGTGCAGGATGTAGCTTCGGAAACAAATCGGAGTGTAAAGGAAGGATAGAGAATGTTCTGGCTCTAAAAAGTAGGGAAACTTCCAGCCATTCTATAAGTATATCCATGGGAAAAGGATAACCAGAGAAAGCGTATTATTATGGACCAAGCGGGAAATCTGTGTGCGGAGCCAGGGGTCATTCGGAGGGTTTTCCACGAATATTTCACATCTGTCTTCACACAACAGAATAAGGAGATAGATATGGAACTCACGGAGAGAGACTGTGAGTATCTTCCGCAAGTTTCCAGAGGGAGTGGCAAGGTATTGGAGGTATTGACCCCAGTCCAACGCCGGCATTTCCACAGAGGATTGGAGAACAGCTGATGTGGTGGCACCATTTACGAATGTTTTCAGAGACAAGGGAGGGAACTACACACCAGTGAGCCTCACTCACGGAGCAGAGAGGAATCGGAAGTGCGTGGGACACTGCTACAGGGAGAGGATGAAGGCAGCGCCAGGCTCGCGACCTTTACTGACCTTCCGGGAGCAAATAGGAGTCGGACCTGCGTGGGACACTTCTACAGGGAGAGGGCAACGGCAGTGCCAGGCTCGGGACTGAGCGGAGACAGCTGGACCTGCCACGGACACCGCTGAGGGATAACACAGCCGTTTGTCTGTTTCAACATTGAATAAAACCCGGTAAAATAACGTCACAGGCGACTGTGACATGATTGGCTGAAATGCTGGCTGACTGGGCTAAATTTCTGTGGAGTTACTGATTAAAATACCAGTTTTTACTTGATTTAAATTACTATTATTAAGTTGATTTGAATTACATGTTTTAATTTGACTTAAATAACTATTTTGGGTAGATTTCAATTAATACTTTTATGTTGATTTAAATAACGATTTTAATTAAATTCAATAACTATTTTAATTTCAATTAAATAACTATTTGTAATTTGTTGTGAGATCAAGAAGCATCAATACTCAGTTTTTTAAAAATAAGCTAATTAAATATTGTGCGGGAGATTAGATATTATCTGACACAAAAACATCTTTCTAAAGTCCAATTTCAAACGTTTAATTTAAGGAATAAATCATAGCAGGACAGCTCCAAGGCGAGGTCTGCTCCTCTTGCTCCATGTGGCAGGCTGGGGTAAGTTCAAGTCCCCAGTTTCAACGTGTGCGCAGCAAATCACTCCACTTACAGCTCCTGGAAGCTCTGGTTTCAGAGCTGGAGCGGCGGCTGGAGACACTGTGGAGCGTCCGTTAGTCGGAGAGCATCGTGGATAGCACATATCGAGGTGGTCACACCTCAGACTCAGACTCCGGAGGCAGGAAGGGAATGGGTGTCCACCAAACGGAGCAAGAGAGCTAGGTAGGGAGTGCAGGAAAATCCTGTGGCCATTCCCCTGCAGAATAAATATACCATTTATGATACTATTGAGGGGAATGGCGTCTCGGGGAAAACAGCAACCGCCAAACTCGTGGCACCACGGTTGGTTATACTGCGGAGGAGAGGGGTAATAAGTGTTACTGTGCAATAGTTATCGGGGATTGAACTGAATGTCCCAGGGTTTTCAGTATTTTGGAAGGACAGGCATAAAGGAAAGGATGGTGGCGTAGCACTGCTGATTAACGAGGAAATTAACACGGTGGCGAGAATGGATATTAGCTGTGAAAATGTGGAATCTGTATGGGAGGATTTGAAAAATACAAAAGGACAAAAAACATTAGTGGGTGTCATATATACACCCCAAAACTGCACTGGTGAGGTTTGGAACGGCATTAAACAAGAAATTACAGATGCATGTAACCAGCGAATATCGGTGACCATGGGTGGATTTTAATCTTCACATAGATTGGACAAATCAAATTAGCTACAATGCCGTCGAGGAGAAATTCCTGGAGTGTAAACGGGTTGGTTTTCTTGACCAATATCTGGAGGAACCAACTAGAGACTAGGTCGCTTTAGACTGTGTACTGTGTAATAAGAAAGATCAGACGGCCAGAATTCTTAGAAAGTGAGAGAGAGAGAGCTCGGCTGGAATGGTGCTTATCTTGTGTCATTCGTCCCAAACATGTCAAAACAAATGGAGATAATGTTATCAAACACCGGGCCGGTATTTCCAGCTGCTGGTTGACACTGGGGAATATTGCTTTAGGATCAGGGAAGCTGAAAATGTCCCTAAACACTGCACAGTCTCCACTAAAACGGCAATTGCGGCATTTTTTGGCAGAATTGCACTGATCAAGTATCAAAAGATGACAGTTTCACAGCCAGGAGCCATGGACTCGTAATTACAGCTGGTTATGGCGAGCACAAAACTATATTCGATTATCTAACTCACGAGTTGCACCTGAATCATTTCCTAACCGGAATTTATATGAATTATACAGGCGCTCAAATAAAGAAATAATGTCTCAGGATATGTGGAAATACATAGCTTCCATTTGCAAAAACATTGTTCAGCTTCACTGGTATGTGAAACGATTTACATGTTATTATTTTAATTAAATATTAATCAAAGAACAAAGAAAAGTACAGAACAGGAACAGGCCCTTCGGCCGTCCAGGCCTGTGCAGAACATGCTGCCCGTCTAAACTAAAATCTTCCACACATACTGGGTCCATATACCTCTCTTTCCATCCAATGCAAGTATTTGTTAAGATGCCCCTTAAATGTCACTGTCGTCCCTTCTTCCACCATCTCCTCCAGCAGAGAGGTCCAGGCACCCACTACCCTCTGTGTAAAAAAAACTTGCCTCGTGCATCTCTAAACCTTGCCCACGCAACTGAAACTATGCCTCCTAGTAATTGACCCTCTACCCTAGGAAAAAGCTTCTGTCTATGCCCCTCATAATGTTTTGGACCTCTATCAGGTCGCCTCTCAATCTCCCTCGTTCCACTGAGTATCAACCGCGATTATTCAACCGCTGCTCCGAGCAAATGCCCTCCATACCATTTAATATCCCAGTAAATCTCTTCTACTCCTTCTCTGAAGCATCCACATCCTTCTGGCAGTGTGGCGACCAGAAATGATCACTATACTGCAAGTGTGGCCTAACTAGGGTTCTATGTCGCTGCAACATGACTTGCCAGTTATTATACTCAATGCCCCGGCCAATGAAGTCAAGCATGCAGTATGCCTTCCTGACTAACTTCTCCAACTATGTTGCCCCTTTCAGTGCCCTGCGGACCTGTACACCGAGATCTCTCTGACTGTCAATACGCTTGAGGGTTTTACCATTCACAGTATATGCTCTACGTGCATTAGACCTTTCAAATTACCTCACATTTCTCGGGATTAAACTCCATCTGCCATCGCCGCCCAAGTTTCCAAATGATCTCAATCCTGCTGTATCCTCTGACAGTCCGCATCGATATCTGCAATTCCACCAATCTTTGTGTCGTCTGCAAACTTACTAAGCACACCAGTTACATTTTCCTCCAAATCATGTATATATACTACGAACAGCAAAGGTCCCAGACTGATCCTTACGGAACACCACAAGTCACAGCTCTCCAATCAGAAAGGCATCCTTCTATTGCTACTCTCTGCCTTCTATGACCTAGCCAGTTACGTATCCATCTTGCCAGCTCACGCCTGATCCCGTGTGACTTCATCTTTTGTACCAGTCTGTTATGAGGGACGGTGTCAAAGGCCTTACTGAAGTCCATATAGACAACATCCACTGCCCTACCTGCATCAATCATCTTTGTGACATCTTCGAAAAATACTATCAAGTTAGTGATACACGACTTCGCCTTCATAAAACCATGCTGCCTCTCGCTAATACGTCAATTTACTTCCAAATGGGAGAAGATTCTGCCTGGAAGGATTCTCTCCAGTAATTTATCTACCACTGACTCACCGTGCTGTAGTTCCCTGGATTATCCTTGCACCCCTTCTTAATCAAAGGGGCTGGTTTGGCACACTGGGCTAAATCGCTGGCTTTTAAAGCAAACCAAAGCCAGGCCAGCAGCACGGTTCAATTCCCGTTCCATCCTCCCCGAACAGGCGCCAGAATGTGGCGACTAGGGGCTTTTCGCAGAAACTTCATTGAAGCCTACTTGTGACAATAAGCGATTTTCATTTTTTAATTTCATATGAACAACATTGTCTAGTCTCCAGTCCTCCAGGGCATCACCTGAAGACAATGAGGATTCAAAGATTTCTGCCAAGGCCTCGGCAATTTCCTCTATAGCCTCCTTCAGTATTCTGGGACAGATCCCATCAGGCCCTGGGGACTTATCTACCATAATATTTTTCAAGACGCCCAACACCTCGTCTTTTTGGATCTCAATGCGACCCGGCTATCTACACGCCCTTCTCCAGACTGGGGCTGTTTAGCACATGACTAAATCGCTGGCTTTGAAAGCAGACCAAGCAGGCCAGCAGCACGGGTTGATTCCCGTAACAGCCTCCCCGAACAGGCGCCTGAATATGGCGACTAGGGGCTTTTCACAGTAACTTCATTGAAGCCTACTCGTGACAACAAGCGATTTTCTTTTTTTTTCATTTCATCCACAAATTACTTCACTTTGGTCAATACTGATGAAAAGTATTAATTTATTACCTCGCCCATTTCCTCTGGCTCCACACATGGATTCCCTTGCTTATCCTTCAGTGGGCCAACCATTTTCCTGGCTCCCCTCGTGCTTTCTCTGTATGAGTAAAAAACCTTGGGATTTTCTTAACGCTATTTGCCAATGGTTTTTCGTTACCCCATTTAGCCCTCCTGACTCCTTGTTTAAGTTCATTCCTACTTTCCTTATATTCCACACAGGCTCCGTCTGTTCCCAACCTTCTATCCATGAGAAATGCCTCCTTTTTCTCTTTGACGAGGCCGACAATATCTCTCGTTATCCAAAGTACCCGAAATTTGCTGCATGTTTCCTTCTTCCGCACAGGTACATGCCGGTTCTGAATTCGTTTCAAGTGACATGTGAAAGACTCATAGATGTCAGATGTTGATTTACCCTCAAACATCCGTCCCCAATCTAGGTTCCTCAGTTCCCGCCTAATATTGTTATAAATAGCCTTCCCCCAATTTAGCACATTCATCCGAGGACCACTCTTATCCTTGTCCACCAGCACTTCAAACGTTACTGAACTGTGGTCACTGTTCCCGAAATACTCCCCTACTGAAACTGCTACCACCTTTCCCGACTCATTCTCCAATACCAGGTCCAGTGCAGCACCTTCCCTAGTTGGACTATCTACATATTGTTTTAAGGAGCCCTTCTGGATGGTCCTGAAAAACTCTGTCCCGTCCCAGCACCTCGCACTAAGTGAGTCCCAGTCAATATTGGGGAAGTTGAAGTCTCCTATCACAACAACCCTGTTGCTTTTACCCCTTTCCGCAAACGCTCACTCCCACAATTCTCCGAACTCCACTCTGTCTGGCCTACTCCCTCCCCCGCTCTCTCCTGTCTCACCCAATTTAACTGCGACTCTTTATCCCCACTTTCTCCCGATCCCTCTTCCCCTGCTGTCTGCCTACTCGAACCCCCACTCTCCCTGCTCTCTCTCTCTCTCTCTTTCTTCGTCTTTCTCGCATCCCGGATCTCTCTCCCTCTGCTCTCTCTCCCCGCGCTCTCTCATTGCTCTCTCCCTGCTTCGTTCCTGCCAGACCGCTCTCTCTCCTCTCTCCACAAACTCTTTCCCTCTTTTCTCTCCCCGCTCCCGCTCAGCACACTCTCTCTCCCTGCTCCCCCTCCCACCTTTTTCTCACCTGTCCTCTCTCTCCCTGCTCTTCCTCTCCGACATTCTCTCTCTCTATCCGCCCCACTCCCTTCCCGCGCTCACTCCGTGCTCTTTCTCAATGCACTCTCTCTATTCTCTCTCCCCACTCTCTCTTCCCCGCGCTCCCTCTTCCCACATTCTTTTCCCCGCTCTCTCTCCCCAGTGCTCTCTTCCCCGTTCTTGTTCCTCTCTGTCTTGTTTGGGTTCTCTCTCCCCGGTCTCAATCCCTTGTCTCTCTCTCCCACTCACTGCCGACATCTCGCTGTCCCACGCTCGCTTCATCAGTTTGCTTTCTCACAGCTCCGTGCCAATATCTCTCCCATTCTGATTCACACTCTGTCTCCAATTCCATCACGCACGCTCAGCAAAGGCTCCCTCCGTCGCTCCCTCTCCCCCGACTTTCCCCGGTCTCTCCCAGTGATCTCTCTCCCTGCTCTCCTTCCTTCCCCTTTCTCTCCACTCTCTCTACACATTCTATCTTCCTGCACTCCACATTCGGTCTCTCTCCCCAGTCTCTCCCCTCGCCGTCTCCAGCCCTACCTCCCTGATTCCTCATTGCTCCCTCACCCTCGTTCTGTCTCTTCATTCTCTCTTCCCCGTTCCCTCTCACCGCTATCTTTCCCTGTGCTCTCTCGCCGTTATCTTTCTTCATTCTCACCTTACTCTCTCTCTCTCTCTCTTTAATCTCTCTCCGCTCGCTCCATTTCTCTAACTCCCTTGTGCTCTCTGCGTTGTCTCCGCGCACTCTTCCTGTTCTCTGTCTCACCCGCTCTCACTACCCGCGCTCTCCTCTCTCTCTATACTGTTCTTGAAAATACAGAAAAATGTGTCATTTGAAACATGGAAGTCTGGCAATATCTGGTTTGAGAGGATACAGGGAAAGATCCCACAAAAGTTTAATAGCAGCTTCAAAGAGCAGGGTTATAAAATGCAGATTCTTGCTCACAAGCAGGTTTAGCAAACACACAGGTTTCATGTGGTAAGCTAAAACAATGGCTCACACCTTCATGGAATGTAACTACCACAGGAAGCATCTGGAAAAGCATGGATGAGAGTTTCAATTGCATTAAGTGACGAATGTTTAAAACAGGCAAGTCTTTCAAGCCATAACCAAGTTAAATTTTAGCATACAGCTAAAAGCAAAGTTTCACACCTTAATTGAAATAAACTCTCTTAGTAAACAGCTGGAAAGGATCGATGATGCTCAGTCGAATTTGGTGTCAATTCTAAAGTGTAAAATTCTATGAACATCAAGTCAATTGAAAGAAAATTGGAGATGACTTGTCTACGAGAAACATAATTTAAGTCAAAATCAAAGGCAAAGTTATGAGCTGGGGACAATTGGAAAATTAAACGATTCGAAATCACAGAAATGAAAGTTAACTATTGAAACCAAAGCATTTTGTAATCAGATCTGAGAGGAGACGATATGCCCAAAATGAATAATTAGTTGTAGTAAAATGTTTACATCAAAGATACTTTTAAACTATCAAAGTGAAACAAGCCCATTTACAATAAAGTCATTAAAACTTAATAACTCTTCGAAAGAGAATATAAACCGGAAGAAAGGGGACAGCCAGCAGAGCCAGAGCCAGCTCTCACAGCTCGGTACATGGGAAGGATAGGACACAGCAACCGAGTTCACCAGCGAATAAAACTCAAGAAGACCAGAATTTAAAGAAGATTGAGTGTCAAGGTGGGCCTGAAGGTCTCTACAACCAACTAGCAGCATCCAGAAGCAAGATTTTTTTTCCTTTCTGTAAAGAAAGTGTTTGCAGCTTTTAAAAGAAAAAATATAATAATAAAATAACTTAACTTAACCTGAAAAAGTGGTTATTAGCCTACTTTACTTCCTTAACAACGCAGGACCCAGGACATCGATGCTACTAAGGGGTAAGTAGGTAAAATTCTTCGGTGAAGGTATGGGTTATACTGGGGGATAACTTGAAAATATAGTTTGACCTAAATAGCACCCACCGAAGCCTGCATCGGAGTCAGGGAGTGAGAATCCCTGTTCACCATTTAGAATATCGACCCTTTTTTGGTATAGGGGGAATTCTAAGAATAGTGGTCAGTTTTAACTTCAATACTCATCTCCCTTTCCGTTGTATCTCCACTCTCTATAGTATAGACAGTTCTAGAGCCTATACCACTCGCTCTGTCGCCGTTCGCTCTCTCCCACGATCCCTCCCACACTCCTTGCAACTATTTCTCCCACACTTTGTCATCCTCTCTCCCCCATTCCCTGTACGTCTTTCTCCCGGTTGCTCTCCCAAACTCTCGCACTCAGTTTCTCAGACGTTCCCTCAAGCACGCTCTCACATGTACTGAAACAAGCTCTCTGACACTCTCTCACACTCTCTCTCCCAACTCGCCATCCCCTCCTCTTTCTCCAGCTCCCTCTCCAGCACACCGTCTACACCTCCCTTATTCCATCTCCCCCGCTCTATCTCCTCGCTTTCTCCCACTCAACTTTCTCAGCTCTCTCTCTCCCACTCTATCTCCTCTGGTCTCTCCACCTCACTCCCTCCGACTCCCAATCCCACACTCCGCTCTCACACACGCTCTCACTCATATTCTCTGACAGATTCGGTACATATACAGACTCCACACACACTCTCACACTCCGGCTCTCACACTCCGGCTCTCACCCTCCGGCTCTCACACTCCATTTCTCACACTCCGGCTCTCACACTCCGGCTCTCACACTCCGGCTCCCACACTCCGTCTCTCACATTCCAGCTCTCACCCTCCGGCTCTCACACTCCGGCTCTCACACTCCCACTCTCACACTCTGGCACTCAGAGGGGCAGGTGTAGCTCACTGGCTAAATCGCTGGCTTTTAAAGCAGACCAAGCAGGCCAGCAGCACGGTTCAATTCCCGTACCAGACTCCCGGGACAGGCACCGGAATGTGGCGACTAGGAGCTTTTCACAAGAACTTCATTCAAGCCTACTCGTGACAATAAGCGATTTTTATTTCATTTCATTTCACACTCCAGCTCTCACCATCCAGCTTTCACCCTCCGGCTCTCACACTACGGATCTCTCACGCCGACTCTCACACTCCGGCTCACACACTCCGGCTCTCACACTCCGGATCTCTCACTCCGGCTTTCACACTCCGGCTTTCACACCAGCTCTCACACTCCGGCTCTCAAATCCGGCTTTTACACTCCGGCTTTCACACTCCGGCTCTCACACCGGCTCTCAAATCCAGCTCTCACACTCCGGCTCTCACACTCCGGCTCTCACACTCCGGCACTCACACCGGCTCTCACACTCCAGCTCTCACACTCCAGCTCTCACCCTCTGACTCTCACACTCCGGCTCTCACACTCCGGCTCTCACACCGGCTCTCACACTCCAGCTCTCACACTCCAGCTCTCACCCTCTGGCTCTCACACTCCAGCTCTCACACTCTGGCTCTCACACTCCGGCTCTCACACTCCGGCTCTCACACCGGCTCTCACACTCCAGCTCTCACCCTCTGGCTCTCGCACTCCAGCTTTCACACTCCGACTCTCGCATTCCGGCTCTGACACGCCCCCTCACACTCTGGCTCTCACACACCGGCTCTCACAGCCCGCTTTCATACTTTGATCTTACACACGATCTCGTTCATATTCTCTCACACCTCTCCACACCCGCTCTCACACACTCTCACACTCCGCCCTCAGAATGTGGCTCTGACACATGCCCTCACACTCCAACTGTCTCACACATCCCTACACTCCGGTTCTCACACACACTGCCACCCGCACTCTCACACAACTGATCGCACCTGCAGTCCCGTGCATGCTCTGACTCTCCAGCTCGAACACACGCTCTCACACCCGCTCATTCGCTGGCTCACACATACTCTCTCACAGACGCTCTTGATCACATCCTCGCGCACACTCTCTACACCCACACTCACACACACCCTCACAAAACACCTCTCACCTGCGCTCCCTCGCAGGCTCACACTCTCCAGCTCTCACACACGCACTCACATACAATCTAAAATAGGCTCTCACATATCCTCTCGATCACATTCTCGCACATGCTGTCCGCATTCGCTCTCACTGAAAAACGAAGTGAAAATCACCTATTGTCACGAGTAGACTTCAACGAAGTTACTGTGAAAAGCCTCTAGTCGCCACATTCCGGCGCCTGTCCGGGGATGCTGGGACGGGAATCGAAACGTTCTGCTGGCCCGCTTGGTCTGCTTTAAAAGCCAGCGATTTAGCTGACTGAGCTAAACCAGCCCCTACTGTCTGTTGCACTCTGACACGGGCTCTCACACCAACATTCACTGACAGCTCTCCCGCATTTTTTCATGCCGCACTCACACACACTCGTATGCACATTCTCACGCACGCCCTCGCGCACACTCCCACACATGCTCTAACACACCGGCTCTCACACAAACTCTCAAACATGTCTCACACACGGTCTTTCACACGCACTCCCACACATGATCTTACACATGTTCTCACACTCCGAACCTCAAATTCTGACTGCCACACTTTTGTCTGAGTCTCTCTCAATCTTTCACACTGCCTCTCTCTCTCACAAGCTCTCACACACTCTCACACGAGCTCTCACATGCACACACTTATGCTCTCGCACTTTCTCTGATGCTCGCTCTCACACACGTTCCCACACACACACTCGCACACCCTCCCATACATGATCTGGCACACACTTTCACAAACACCCTCATCATGCCCTGACACACTTTCTGACAGACCAGCTCACACTCAAGCTCTCATACACCCACCCTCATACATGCTCTCAGACACTCTCTTACAGACGTTCTCGTACACACTCAGACACACTCCCACACGCTCTAACACACGCTCTCATGCATACTTCACGCAAGCTCAGAAACACGGCCACACACACGCTCTCACATAATCTCTCACACACACTCACACACATTGGCGCACCTGTGACACACGGTCTCAGACACTCTCTCACACAACGTTCTCTCACATGGTCGCACACGTGCTCTCACACTCTGACACTCGGTCACTGGCTCTCACACTTTTCTGTCATTCTCTTTCTAAGATTTTCCCACTCTCACACTCTCCCTCTCTAATACTCTCCCCATTTCTTAGTCCCACTCTCCATCTCTCACACTCCCTCTCTCGAACTCATTCTCTCTCACACTCTCTCCCTCACTCTTTTTCATACCTCCTCTCAGACTTTACCTCTCTCATCCGTTCTCCATGTCTCAAAATTTCTCCCTCTATTACTCTGTCTTTCTCTTTGAAACTTTCTATCTCTTTTACTCTCATTCCTCTCTAACACCCCCACTCTTTCATTACCTTTCACACTCCCTCTTGCTCTCTCCTTCCATGCACTCCCTCCCACTATCACATACACTCCCTCGCTTACACTCTCCCTCTCTCCCACACTCCCTCCATCTCTCACACTACCTTTTACGCACTCTTTCGACTATCACGATCTCTAACTCTAACATACTGCTTATCTCTCTCAAATTCCTTCCCTCTTTCACGCACTCCCTCTCCTTTCCCCTCTTACATTCTCTCTCCCTTTCACACTTCGAACTCACCCTCTCCGGATCCCATTCACTCCCTCTCTCACACTCTCCCCAATCTCGCATTCTCTCCCTATTCCCACACTCACACACTCATCCTCACTCCCCCTCGTCCACCTCTCTCTCTCTCTTATTCTCTCTTGGCATATCTCTAAAATTAGGTCAGTGCTATCATCCTCACACCATCTGCCTCCATTATTCACGAGCGCGCTATATCTCTACTCTCTCCCCTTCCTTTTATCTCACGCAATCAACCTCCTTCTATCGTTGAACCGTTTATTTCTGCTACCCTGTTCCTCGCACACCTGTTTTCTCTCTAACCCTCTTTCTCTTTCGCCTTCTGTCTCACTCACCCTCCTCGCTCTCACCTTCTTGCTCTCACATCTATTTTTTCTCACTCTTCCTCTTTCTCACTCGCCTTATTTCTCTCTGAGCCTCTTTCTCTCCCACTCTCATGATCTCTCACCCTCGTGCTCTCTCACCATCGTTCTCACTCACCCCCTTTTCTTTCGCTTTCCACCTCTCTCACCCTCTTTCTTTCACCTTTGTTGTATGTCACACTTGCTCGGTCACCCTCGCTCTGTGTCACCCTATTTCTTTCTCACCCTCTTTCTGTATCACCGTCTATCTTTCTCATTCGCTTTCACTCTCACCCTTTTTATCTCTCACCATCTTTATCACTGACCCCTTTCTCTCTCAAGCTCTTCCTCTCTAACCCTCGTTCGCTTATCCTTGTTCTCTCTCACACTGTTCCTAGTTTACTCTCTTTCTCTATCAGCCTCTTTCTCTCTCAATCTCTTCCTGTACCACCCTCCTTTTCACTCACCCTCTTTGATTCTCACTCTCTCTCCCTCGCGCCTTCTTTCTCGTCACCATCTCTCTCTCTCTCACCTTTTCTCTTTGGCCCCCTTTCACTCTCACTCTATTACCTTTTAACCCTATTTCATACTCACTCTTTCTTCTTCTCCCTCTTTCATTCGAATTATCTTTCTCTCGCCATTGTTTTTCACTCTTCTCTGGACATATCTCACAGACCATCTCTCTCTTTCGCTATGTTTCTCAGTATCGCACTCTCTCTCACTCTCATATTCTCTCACTCTCTCTCTCTATCTACCTGTCTATCTATCCATCTACCTCTCCTTGTCAAGCTGTCATAAGAACATAAGAACGTAAGAACGTAAGAACATAAGAACTAGGAGCAGGAGTAGGCCATCTGGCCCCTCGAGCCTGCTCCGCCATTCAATGAGATCATGGCTGATCTTTTGTGGACTCAACTCCGCTTTCCGGCCCGAACACCATAACCCTTAATCCCTTTATTCTTCAAAAAACTATCTCTCTTTACCTTAAAAACATTTAATGAAGGAGCCTCAACTGCTTCACTGGGCAAGGAATTCCATAGATTCACAATCCTTTGCGTGAAGAAGTTCCTCCTAAACTCAATCCTAAATCGACTTCCCCTTATTTTGAGACTATGGCCCTAGTTCTGCTTTCACCCGCCAGTGGAAACAACTTGCCCGCATCTATCCTATCTATTCCTTTCATAGTTTTAAATATTTCTCTAAGATTCTCCCTCATCCTTCTAAATTCCAGCGAGTACAGTCCCAGTCTACTCAACCTCTCCTCGTAATCCATCCCCTTCAGCTCTGGAATTAACCTAGTAAATCTCCTCTGCACACCCTCCAGTTCCAGTACGTCCTTTCTCAAGTATGGAGGACAAACCTGAACACAATACTCCAGGTGTGGCCTCACTAACACCTTATACAATTGCAGCATAACCTCCCTAGTCTTAAACTCCATCCCACTAGCAATGAAGGACAACATTCCATTTGCCTTCTTAATCACCTGTTGCACCTATAAACCAACTTTCTGTGACTCATGCACTAGCACACTCAGGTTTCTCTGCATAGCAGCATGCTTTAATATTTTATCGTTTAAATAATAATCCCGTTTGCTGTTATTCCTAACGAAATGGATAACCTCACATGTGTCAACATTGCATTCTATCTGCCAGATCCTAGCCCATTCACTTAAGCTAACCAAATCCCTCTGCAGACTTCCAGTATCCTCTGCACTTTTCGCTTTACCACTCATCTTATTGTCATTTGCAAACTTGGACACATTGCCCTTGGTCCCCAACTCCAAATCATCTATGTAAATTGTGAACAATTGTGTGCCCAGCACGGATCCCTGAGGGACACCACGAGCTACGGATTGCCAACCAGAGAAACACCCATTAATCCCCACTCTTTGCTTTCTATTCATTAACCAATCCTCTATCCATGCTCCTACTTTACACTTAATGCCATGCATCTTTATCTGATGCAGCAACCTTTTGTGTGGCACCTTGTCAAAGGCTTTCTGGAAATCCAGATATACCACATCCATTGGCTCCCCGTTATCTACTGCACTGGTAATGTCCTCAAAAAATTTCGTCAATTAGTTAGGCACGACATGCCCTTTATGAACCCATGCTGCGTCTGCCCAATCGGACAATTTCTATCCTGATGCCTCGTTATTTCTTCCCCGATGATAGATTCCAGCATCTTCCCTACTACCGACGTTAAGCTCACTGGCCTATAATTTCCTGCTCTCTGCCTACCTCCTTTTTTAAACAGTGGTGTCACGTTTGCTAATTTCCAATCCACCGCGACCACCCCAGAGTCTATTGAATTTTGGTAAATCATCACTAGTGCATCTGCAATTTCCCTTGCCATCTCTTTTAGAACTCTGGGATGCATTCCATCAGGGCCAGGATACTTGTCTACCTTTAACCCCATTGGCTTGCCCATCAGCACCTCTTGAGTGATAACAATCCTCTCAAGGTCCTCACCTGTCATAGCCTCATTTCTATCAGTCACTGGCATGTTGTTTGTGTCTTCCACTGTGAAGACCGACCCAAAAAACCTGTTCAGTTCCTCAGCCATTTCCTCATCTCCCATTATTAAAACTCCCTTCTCATCCGCTAAAGGACCAATATTTACCTTAGCCACTCTTTTTTCTTTTATATATTTGTAAAACCTTTTACTGTCAGTTTTTATATTCTGAGCAAGTTTACTCTCATACTCTATCTTACTCTGCTTTATAGCTTTTTTTAGTAGCTTTCTGTTGCCTCCTAAAGATTTCCCAGTCCTCTAGTCTCCCACCAATCTTTGCCACTTTGTATGCTTTTTCCTTCAATTTGATACTCTCCCTTATTTCCTTAGATATCCACGGGCGATTTTCCCTCTTTCTACCGTCCTTCCTTTTTGTTGGTATAAACCTTTGCTGAGCACTGTGAAAAATCGCTTGGAAGGTTATCCACTCTTCCTCAACTTTTCCACCATAAAGTCTTTGCTCCCAGTCTACCTTAGCTAGTTCTTCTCTCATCCCATTGTAATCTCCTTTGTTTAAACACAAAACACTAGTATTTGATTTTACCTTCTCACTCTCCATCTGTATTTTAAATTCCACCATATTGTGATCGCTGCTTCCGAGAGGATCCCTAACTATGAGATCATGAATCAATCCTGTCTCATTACTCATGACAAGATCTAGGACAGCTTGTTCCCTCGTAGGTTCTGCCTCTCCCTGATATGTTTATGGATCAGATGGATGTCCAGTACCAGTTCCAAACGGGGTATTAGTTTTCTCGGGTAAATATGTTGTTTCTGCTCGATGACGTGATGTGTTTCTAGCTGCTGCAGGGTCCGAACTTCACGAGGTTCCGATGTGTCAACATGATTTCTTAGTTTGTGAAGCTGCATCAGATTTATGGTTAGAATAATTTAGTTTGGACTTAAAATCATTTGGACTCACATATCATTCAGATATGCGGCTCACATAAACTTGTCACTTCTTGCCAACAGGAACCAACTTAAATCACAGAACTAGCTGGTCGCAGTTACAGAGACAGCAACACCCCAGGTTGCAGTAAAACCACTCAGTGAAGCACACTAACAGTTGGAACTGAATCACTGAATATTCACAGGTACAGGGGCAGCTACAGCATTGAGAGCAAAGCAAACACCCCGAGAAACATACTGAAAATTGGAACTGAGTCACTGAATGGTCACAGTTGAAGAGGTAGCTACACCGCAGGATGTAATGGAACTGTCCAAAAAAACACAGTGACAATTGGAGCTGAATCACTGAATGGTCTCAGTTTCAGATACAACTACACCACTGGATTGAATGGGAACACTCAAACTTGGATCTGAATTTTCGAATGTCACAGTTACAGAGTCAGCGACACCCCAGTGTGGAGTGCAGTGGAACCACCCAGAGAAACACAACAATTGGAACTAAATCACTGAATGGTCACAGTTACAGAGGAAGCTACACCACAGTATGCAATGGAATCCCCCAGAGGAAAACACTGACAATTGGAACAGAAACACTGAATGGTCACAGTCGAGTTACGGATACCATTGAAATAATCTCAGACCTAGAGATGGGACTTATGGTGTTTGACTGGGCAGCGTCATTTCTGTTATTGTTAATTGAACAATTTGATCATCACAGCCCAGTGTTTGGAACGTGTTCACTCACTCATGAAAACATATTTTATTTATCTGAACCCAATGTCGTAATCTGTTGGTTCATATATTTGAAAACAAATTTAAACGATGTTGCAACCTCAATATCGCTGACGTGGTTACTCACAGTATAAATTAAAGGATTTGCTATTATATAACCTCAGAGCTTATGACAGAGAGGCTGTCAGCAGTACGAAGGGACATATCACTTCACAGTGAACATGCAGCCTCCAGTTGATATTGCTGAGAAGATATTCTACCCAATCATTGCTATTGTTGGTGTTCCTGGTAAGTGACCATCACCAGTAAAGTTGTGTAAATCTGTGTGTGAGCGGCTCTCTGATTTTAAACTTAGACTAAAAAATGTTATTGCTGATCCGGGCAGCACGGTAGCATTGTGGATATCACAATTGCTTCACAGCTCCAGGGTCCCATGTTCGATTCCGGCTTGGGCCACTGTCTGCATATCGTCACCGTGTGTGCGTGGGTTTCCTCCTGGTACTCCGGTTTCCTCCCACAGTCCAAAGATGTGCAG